>NC_041233.1:71330189-71367289 GCF_002837175.3 Physeter macrocephalus
GGGGGGGGAGGGGGCATGAAATGACTCAATTATTTGAGGCTTGTTAAACGAGCAGAGATGGCAATTCCTTATGGGATCATAAATTGAATGGGTTTTTTGGTGAGTTGGTGGGATAGTGGGAAAAAGGTTTTTCAAACCCAACCAGGTAGGAGGAGGCAGGGGCTTGGGTAGGTAGAAGCAAGGGGGTGGACAGTGCAGGTGAAGGACGTCACTTTTGCAAAGGCCCATGAGCTGGAGTGGACATAGCACTTTGCTGTCTCTATACAGCCTGTGAGAATAGAGGTCAATTCCTCGAGTTACCCCCAGAGGGCGCTCACTGCTTAAGTGATCAGGGAAACCTGAGTCAACAGCTGCATGTATTGATACTTTGTGCCAGGCAGTGTGAGGCTCTGGGGGGATGACGTGGGGAGCAAGACGCCAGAGGCCCTGCCCGGGCCTCAGCTTGCGTGGCGGAGGGATATAGAAGTCAGACATTAATTACAGTCTCATCAGTAAAATTGTGATTATAATGAGAAGTACCAGGAATGAAAGGTTTAGGGACCTATCAATATAGTACAGGGGACAAATGCATAGGGGTCAGATTTGACTTCCCTGAGAAGAAGTACCTCTCCATCCATTTACTTTCAACCTACCTGTGTCTTGACCTGAGACATAAAAGCTAAGGGGGAACTAACTAGTTAAAATGGGTAAGAGGAAAGGACATTCTAGGCAGCATACATGGCCTGAGCAAAGGCTCTGGTGTGAGAAGGGTCACAGGATGTATGAACAGATGGGAGACTAGGAATGAGAAAGATAATCAGACAGAGAGGGAGAGGAAGAGCTTCGCAGGCAGAAGGAATGGAGAGTGCAAAGGCCCTGAGGCAGGGAAGCCTACTGAAAGGAGCCCTCTGTGGCTGGAGGGGGAAGGCAGGGGCCAAGTGGCATAAGATGTGTGGAGCCTGCATGACCCAGGCTGGGAAGGGCCTCCAGGCCAGGGCTCCTCAGGCTGCAATGCTGGGACCCTCGTGATACACAAAGATAGCTGAAGCCATGTGAGAGCCCAGATGATTATAAGGGAATCCAATTTTAGATCAGAGTCAAGAGCAATGTGGCAAATGAAGATGGAGGAGTGGTCGAGGCTGGACCAGGCATTTCCTGTTGGGCCACATTGAAGACATTTGACATTATCCCAAGTGCAAGGCTGCTGAAGGTTTAGACAGGGAGTAAGTAGCGTGACCACCCTGGTGTTTTGAAACTCCCTTGAGTTGGTGAGGAGGGTGGACTGTGGGAGGGCTGGGTGGCCATCGGAGTAGCCACTGGGGATGATTGAAAAGTCCAGGTGAGAGTGGAGAATCAAGGCATAAAGCTGATGAAACACTACCCTTCACAGCTGGCCGGCTCCTCTGCAGCCTCTAATTACAGCAAATGTCCTCAGACAGGTTAGTGATTCTATCAAAGTGGCCAAACCTGGAGACCCACATTTTACAGATAATGCTGCATGAAGCCAGTTAACTCAGTGATTGAATTATTAAGTTAGAGCATCTATGACTTAATTTCATTGGCCATCAGCAAGGCCTCCTTCAAGTAAATTGACATTTGCTTTGCCATTCTGTCTTAAAACCAGAACAGTAGATTTGGTTCAATTTCATGCAGAAAATGTGCTTTTGCAGTATGCAGAAGGACTCAGAAAAGAATAAAAATAAAATGCATTAAAAAAAAACTGTGTTCTCACTCTTTGTATGTGTGTTCAACAACAGTAGAGCTGGCTTCAAAGAGAAAAAAAAAAACCTCTCTGAATGAGATAGCTTCTGGCAGACCTTCCATGAACACTTTAAAAGAATGTGAAGTCTGCTATTTGTTCAGGCTAAATAGATATCAATTAAACCAAGGTGGTTAATGGCATCATTCTGATCTTCTGTATTGCTAATTTTTTGGTCTAGGTGTTAGATTCCCCAATTTGGATTGTGAAATTGTCTTTTTCTCTCTTTAATTCTGTCTGGTTTTGTTTCATACCTTTTGAAGCTGTACTGTTGGGTGTATACACGTTATGATTCTTAGGTCTTCTATTGAATTAATCACTTTTATCATTATGATATCTCCTTTATGTCACCATTTAAAGTTTTGTTTTGAAATCTATTTTATCTGATATTAATGTAGTCACTTCAGCCCTCTTATGCTTACAGTTTGCATGGTGTATTTTTTTCATCTATTTACTTTCAACCTACCTGTGTCTTTACATTTAAAGAGTCTCCTACAGACAGCATAGAGGTGGGACTCTATATTTTTAAAAAAATCCATTCTGACAATTTCTGTCCTTTAATCGTGTGTACCTGAACACAATGTAATTGTTAATATAGTTGGATTTCAATCTATCATTTTATTTTTTGTTTTCTGCTTGATTCCTCTGGGTTTTTTTTTTTCTCATCTGTTCCTCCTTTCCTGCCTTTTACAAGTATTTGAATACTTTACAGAATTCCATTTAATTTTAATTTTCCTGTTAGCTATTTTTTCTTCCTTGTATTACTTATACAGTGGTTGCCCTAGAGATTACAATACACAACTTTGACATTTTACAGTCCACTTACAGTTAACAATATACCACATCACATAAAATACAGGAATCTGGCTGCTTTATAGCCCCACAACCAACCTTGTCCTTTAAGTTATAGTTGTTATAAATAATATACCTACCTGTGCCATAAATCCCTCAATTGTTATAATTTTAAACAGTAAAAGTTTATAAAGAAAATAAGAGGGAAAAGGCAAAAAACAAAATACAACAGAAAACCACCTGTGTCTTTTGCATTTAGCCAGAGAGCTTACTTTTTCTGATGCTTTCCGTTCTTTCCTGGACCTTGGTTTCCATCTGCCCTCATTTCCTGTCAATCTGGCTTGAGACAGAGCACAGCCCTGCCTGCCCCAGGAGATAAAACCCACGTACAGCCTATGCGCTCAGAACAGCCAACTCTGTACTGAAAGGCTTTGACTTCTCTAGGCATCCACAGGCCACAGCCCCCTTTGGGGGGAGCCACGTGCACAGGGAGTTGAGTTGATCATCTGTCTCAGCTCTGAGTGTACTATCATCATTGGTCCTTGCAAGGTCCATTTCTTGGTTTATTTCCACTTTCCCACTTCATCCCAGATGCTCACTCCTCGGCCCCTTCTCTACAAAGGCACCCACCCTGAGGGGCTTAATACGGACCCTTGAATAGGAATGAAACCTCCAAAATAAGTGGTGCTCTGCGTGCTTTTACTGAACTAACATGCAATCTTGTTATAGAACTTGCTCTCCTCCTCCTTCCTTCATACTCAAGACTTAGTAAAATCTGTGCACAGACACCCAGGTAATCCCATCTACATGGTGCTCCACCACAAGCATCCTCCACATTTCAATTATTTATTCCCTAGTGATGGAAACTGAGGTTGCCTCTGACTTCCCACTGCCACCAAAAACACTGCGATGCCTACCCTAGTTGTTCCCCTTCAGGGATTTCCCCGAGTCGTAGCCTGGATCAGAGGGTGCATGCTGACTTAATTCCACCAAGCACTCCTGATTGCTCTCCAGAAAGGCTGCACCAGTCCCCACTCCACCCCCAAGGAAAGCGTCCCCATTTCCTTACATCTTCACCCACATATGGCATTTACCCAACCTCCTAGTTGTTGCCAGTCCAATGGGTGTAGCGCTGCATCTCCCTCTCATTTTAATTGGCATTTCTCTGATCACTGGTGGGTCTGAGTGTCTCTTCATGAGCTTGGGAGCCACTGGGGCTTCCTCTATCTACGAACAGCCTGCTCTACCCTGTGCTTGGCTCTCCACTGGATACTCCACCTCCTTTCTCTACCCATGTGTTAACCAGCGTATCAGGTTTTGCTGGCCCACGAACCATTGTGTCTCTTCAGGATGCTATTGTTCATTTCTGCTCTGATCCTTTGTTTGCATTTCACAGCATAATGTCCAGGTCATAAGTTTGTTTTCATTATTTCCAAGTTCTCCGGTTGGGGGAGCACCTGAGGATTTTCCCCACAGACCAGCTACACCTCCCACGTATCAGCACTTTCACTTTCCCGAGGCCAGGGAACACTTACAGTGTGAGCCTCTGCTATGTGCCAGGAACTATGCAAGGATCATCTCCTTTGATCCCCAAAACAACTCTGTCAGGGGGCCTTCTTATCATGCTTGAGTGACAGATGAGAAATGGAGGCACATAAAAGTTAAGTAACATGCCCCAATTCACAGAATTGTAAAAGTGACCCAATCGGGATGCCATTCATAGCTTAAACTCATGTTAGTTTATCTCAAGTAATGCCTATTTCAAATAACTGCTATGTTCCAGAAAGCTCCATGCCTTACCTTTCCTAAACATTGAAATGTAGTGAAAAAAAGTCAACCCTGGTGGTACCTTTGTACCTTCCCAGTCCCTAGTGTTTGAAAGAGGTGGTTGAGCTCACCAGTCTGAGTGCCCAGGAAGAGCAGATAAATGTTGTGTTCACTAGGGGGCTTCCTCAAAGCCCGGTCCCAGAGGAGTGGCCTCTGGTGGGGGGAGGTGTAACCTTTGCCTTCCGGCAGAGGTGCTTCTCTCTCTGGTCCCCATGGCTCCGCCTCAGAAGGGAACCCGACCTACCCAGAGCACATCCTCTTCGCAGGTATTTAATGAGCATCAGCTGTGTTCTGGAACCTCCGTGATGACCAAGAAGAGTATCCCCCGTCCTGATAACCTAGGGAGACAGAGATAACTGATTACACTTATGTGAGTATTGTTCCTCATGGACAGACATATTCCGGAGGAAGTAACAGTTCCATGAGGATTTATAAGAGAAGGGGACCTGTCTGATACTTGGGGGATGTCCATGAAAGTGTGGCGCCTCCTAAGAAGTGGCACTAGGGCTGGTAATGAAGAATTAGAAGGTGATAACTAGAAGAAGAAGAGGGAGAAATTCCTAGGCAGAGAATGTGCAAAGGTCCTGAGGAACCAGTGTGGCTGGAGGGGAAAGGCAGGGGCTGAGGTGAATAAGAGGCTACAGAGTCCCAAAGTCCCAGATCAGGCAGGGGCTCCCAGGTTGGCTCCTTCAGGACCTGCTACTTCAGGACACTGGGTATGTATGAAGACTTCCCAAGCCATAGGAGGCCCTCAATTTCCATATGTCCTGTATTTAAAAATTGATCTGGCTAAGATGGACCCAGGTAGAGACACGAGGATTCTCTTTTATCACCTTCCCTTTCAACAATCTCCCATCTCTCAGTTGACGAGGAAAGGCTTACCTCCCACCCAACCTGACTCTTACCATTTTACTGGCTTACATTGTTCTGAGGCATAAAAACAATATAGTTTCTCTTCTTCTAAGGCTCCAAAAATCCTCTCTCCACCCATCTCATTAGGTAATGCACTTCTAATAGTGTTCCTTTTTGTGTTTAATATTTATCAAAATTCATATTATATGTCTGGGGCTTTATCATTTATATACTACTAATAATTGTTATAATAACACAATTTTAGAGAGAAGCTTAGAACTTAGAACCTTATGGCCATAAGAAAATTTTTAAAAGCTAATGCATATTCATATATTTGTTGCAGTTCGTATAATAGATAAGGTGGTGAATACTGGATTTACATAATAAAAACATTACAGTTGGATAAAATTCTGTTGAAAGCAGAAAGAAAATATACTTTGAAGGCATAAAGGAAACAATGTAAATTTTTGAGTGTTAAAGAGAAACTTGTTAGTATTTTAAAATATAATATGGTAGTTTTATAATTCACTGGGTACATTTTAAAAAGAGTTATAATAGTTTTAGATATAAAGGTGAATTTACACAATATACCCCTAAACTATTAAAATTTATGATAAAAGAATATTTTAGATGTCAACTGAGAAATGTGTGAGGCATACCTGTCTTTTTAAAAACTCTTTGGGGGTGTCAACAAGAAGTTTGAAGACACTGTTCTAGGCCATGGTGCTCTAGGGGTGGTGGCAGAGATCAGGAGCAGGGAGGACAGGGATGGCATTTTCCCTAGCGCCATGTTCCTGCAGCTGGCTGGGCTGGAGTTGGTGTGGCTTCCTGTGTTCACTGTTGTGGTGTTGCTACCAGAATGTGTAAGCACCCCAAGGATGGGGATTTTGTCTCTTTGGGCCGTTAATGTCTCTCCAGTATCAACCACAGTGCCTGGCAGGTACTAAAAGCTCAACAAATATTTGTTGGATGGATGAATGGTGGACGCCGACTCTCACTCTGTGCCAGGCACTGTGTTAAGGGATGACTGTGGGTCCCCACCTAATCCTCACAACAACCCTGCAGTATGTCCAGTTGGCACCCCCACTGCAGAGATGGGGAAACTAAGGCACAGAGAGGGTACATAATGTGCCCGAGGTCACCAATCAAGGACGTACGTAGTGGACTGGGACCCAGGCATCCTGACAAGGGCCCTTAACCATGACGCCTCTCTGCCCAGGGAGCACAGGGGCAGGACCTGTGTCTTTGTTCTGAAACTCCAGGCACTTTGGGGCACCCCATGAACGTGATACCCTTCACAGCCAGCTGAAACAGCTCCCTGCCATCTGTTCTCTCCTCCTAAGTGGTTTTCCTTCTCTCCTCCCTGTTTAATATTTAAGTTGCACATATCCTGGGACATCCCGGAGTCCGCATGTTCCTGACCTACTTACTTATCCAACCATTTTTCTCACATCGGGGGCAGCACAGGGGGGTTTCGGGAAGGAAGTAAGGAGGTGCAGAGAGTGGGGAGCCCTACACATCACCCTGCTGCTCTAAGCAGTCCCCAGCTGACAAGGAAACATTAATAAAACAAGGCCAGACTCTACTGCTGAGGCTGCAGCAGATAACACTGATTCCAAGTGGCTTTCCAAGAAAACAGCTCCTGCCCCTGCCACCCCTAGAAGGGTCTTCAAAGCTCCAGCTCTGTCTGGGGCACGTCTGCTTGTTTCTCTTCTGTTTATGAAATGGAGGGACTTGGAAATCAAAGGCGGGCTCCCACTCCTTGGTAGTGAGGATGACAGCTCCAGGTCAGCCACAAACAGGCACTTTGCCTGTTTCAACCATCTTTTTAACCAGAATCCCTGGGGAAAACGCTGAGGGGAGAGGACTGCAGCACACAGGGCCTGGGGCAGCTGCCCCCTAAGCCCTTACTAAGGTGCCAGGCACTCACCTATTCTCCAGTGTCCCCTGCTCAGGGTGACATGGTCCTATTTTATGAGAACTGGATTCAGGGCCTGGGGCCCTCAGAACCCCACTCTCACTGTGGGGTGACACTGAGAGATGTCCCCTTTCCCCCTGTTTCCACATCACCATCTGGAGGGTACCCGAGGACCCGATGGTCAAAGACTCCAAGTGGCACCCTGCATCATGATCCCGAGGTGGGAGAGGGGAGGGGTGGTGGGGTGCAGGGTGGCTTCTCCAGGAAAGAGATCGGTCCCCGGCTCCCAACACGCTAAGACCTCTTTCCCTGGCACACTCACTCGCCTTCATGTCCTCACGGCCAATTTCAGGAACAGGGAGGCTCAAAGAGAGCTTTAGCTCCTAATTGGGCCAGATGAAACCACTAATCCCTGACTCCTTATCTTGGCCCCTGACCCTTCACCCCGGGATCCTTGACCCCTCGCCCTGGGGCTTTTGACGTCCTCTCTCTGCGACCCATCCACTTCACCCGAACCCGGGTTCCCAGGGCTCACGGCCAAGTGCAGGGACAGGGGCGAGGGTCTGCTCAGGACGGGGCGACCTTAGCATCCGGGCTCAGAACCTGGTCGGGGACCTGGTGGGGAAGGGAAGGCGGTGGCTACTCCGACGCAGTGACGGCGCGGGAGGGCGGAGGCCAGGGCGCCCCAGCCCCCCGCCCCCGCCGGCCCTGACGTCAGAGCCAGACCCGGTAAACTGAGCGGCGGCGGCCGGGCGCTGGGGCGGAGACTGCGACCCGGAGACGCCCGGACGGACGGACCCCACGGCGGCCGGGGCAGGTAGCCGCAGACCACCCGAGGTAAAGCCGACCTCGCTCCCTGCCCGCGGGGCTCGGCGTTGGGGACGGATAGCCGCCCGGGGCGCGGGGGAGAGCGGGGCCCGGCCGAGGGCAGGGGAAAAGCCCCCCGAGGCGCCGCGCGCGGGGCTCCAGGGCGTCCCAGGAAACCCGGGGCGCAGGACGCACGGTGCGCAGGGGTCCCGCGGCACTTTCCGAGCGTGCAGGGGGTGAAGTGGGGCCCGCGGGGGCGGCGGAGAGCCGGGCGGCGCCCAGGATCGGGCCCAGACGGCGCTCGCGGGCGTTATTAACAAGGAGCGCAGGTGTCGATGAGAACGCGGTCGCCGAAGGTAAGCCGAGGGTGGGACGCCCGGCACCATCCGGCGCCGCCCGGTGCGCGCCGCTCCCCGAGCGCCCCTTCGGCGGCCGGGCCGGGCGAAGCCTGGGGCCTGGGGTTGGGGGAGCTCCCAGCCCGGCGGAGCCCCTGACCGACCGCGCGCCGCGCCCGCAGCCGAGCCCCGGAGCCATGGCCTTGAGCGAGCTGGCACTGCTGCGCTGGCTGCAGGAGAGCCGTCACTCGCGGAAGCTCATCCTCTTCATCGTGTTCCTCGCGCTGCTGCTGGACAACATGCTGCTCACCGTCGTGGGTACGTACGGACCGGCGCACCCCCCCCTCCCCGGGTACCCCTTCCCAGGGCGTCCCGCTTACCCGAGCGCGGTTCGGGAAAGTTGGAGAACACGTTTTGCAAACATACATTCCTCAAGACTGCCTCGTCTAGGCTAGTAGCCGTGTTTGTGGCTTCGTTTTCCTGGCGGTCCGGTCAAAAAATGTGATGGTAGATAAAACCCAGAACTTATGCTTCCTCCTGATAATTTCCTGCTTCCCCTTGTCACTTTCAACGCGATTAAAAAAAAAAATCTATTAAGGAGGAGCAAGTCCCAGGATTCAAAATAATGTTATAATAATTATTATGCTACCCGGAAAGGTGGATCAATAATGTGGTCTATCACCTCAAGGAACAGGTCAAAATCCTTCCCTGCATAAAAGGAAGGGACATTTAAAGGTAGTGATTCCACAAATGACTTGACATGGAGACATGGCAGGACCCACATGAAGAGCAATTTTAACAGCATTGGTTTTCATGTTTTTCCTGTAATGGATTTTTGAAAAACTAAATAATTGACATCCAGTTCTCTTAATTAGCACCATTAACAGCAACAGATTTGACATGCTTTTCCTTAAAAATATCCCAATTTTTAATGAATAAAAAATGATTTTTTAAAGGATTGTTTCCCTTCTCTCCATTTAAGGTTCTCTCTCAATGGTTTTCAGAACATAGTCAGGGCTTCACTTCCAGGAATATCAGAGCTGGGGCGGGGGGCGCTTATCTGAGTTCAGTAACAAGGGCCCGAGTCCTCCTTTGTCTTGAATGCTCTGTGATGCACATGCCCAAAGCTTCCAGTACATCAGTTTTTCTTTTCCTCTACGAAAGTCTCAAGAAGTCTCAAATCTTCCAGGTTGTATGAAACATTGAAGCTTCCCACTCAAGTAATGGAAAGATGAAGTGGGCCTGCTGCAGAATTTCCAAATTATTACTTCCTGCAGGTTTATTCTTTTCTAAGACACCTAATGAAATTTAGGTTTCTGTTTCCTTGATTCATTCACTTAAAGGTCTTTCTAGCCTCCTTCTGAGAAGCACTGGTTGACCCCAGGTCAGCACTGATTAGACTTCAGACCGAATCTTGCTTTCCTAAAATATTCCTGTGAAGGAGCCCTGTAATGGGAAAGCCCACAAAGAACAGAGATCTCAGGGGTGGGTCAGGTCTGCACAGTAGCTGGCCCTGAGAGCTCTCACAGCCTCTGGGGCTTTGTTTGCAGAGCTGAGCAACGTGAAATTGTTCAGTGTTGGCGCGGAGGTCCCATTCCCGAGGCAGACATGCCACTTCTCTGGGCCTCACGTAGCGTTTGACAAGAACACGGTTTTGCTGGCTTTGGCCCTGGGCAGGGTTTCAGTGTAATCACCACTCTCCTGCTCTTGTTTCCAGTCCCCATCATCCCAAGTTACTTGTACAGCATCGAGCATGAGAAAGATGCTATAGAAATCCAGACTGCCAAGCCAGGGCTCAAAGCCTCCACCTTCGGCGGCTTCCAGAACATCTTCTCCCATTATGACAACTCCACCGTGGTCGCCGGCAATAGCACCAGCAGCCTTCAGGGGGCGCTGCTGCATGAGGCCACCACACAGAGCGCAGTGACTAACAGGTCCACTGCCCCTTCCGACTGTCCCAGTGAAGACAAAGACCTCCTGAATGAGAACGTGCAGGTCGGCCTGTTGTTTGCCTCGAAAGCCACCGTCCAGCTCCTCACCAACCCATTCATAGGACTGTTGACCAACAGGTGGGTTCTATCATTTTGGTCAAAAAGTTTGATATTTATATTGTTCCAGATCACTTTCCCCTGGGATTTTGTTTCTCATTCTTTGATCAGAATCTGGAACACCAAAGCTGGGGAAAAAGCCAGTCTCCTTCACCTTAACGTTTCTGTCCTTAGTCAATCACGATTTCCCATTTGGTCTTCCTTTTCATTGCCACCATGACCATCCTTGTGGGATTGTACGTACCATGTGGCTTTTTCTTCTCTTGCACCTTTGGTCATGTACTTCCTAATAGACAGCTGAGGTGGTTTCCTTCAGGGCTGGCATGGTCAGTGCTCTTGGGGATGGCCAGGTGGGGAATGTGGCACATGATCTGTAGTCCTGCTGCGTATATGGAACATCTCACTGACACTGAGGTCCTAGGCAGTGTACCACTTCTTCCCCTGCCACTTACTAAGCTGCATCCACGTGCACAAAGGGAAGAGGCTTTTTTTCTGGATAATTCAAGCTGCCCAAACTAACTTTATATTAATCTCAATGTTCTGGAGTCTTTTGGGACCCACATTATTATTATTTTTTAAATATATATATATATATTTAATTTATTTATTTATTTATTTATTTTTGGCTGTGTTGGGTCTTCGTTTCTGTGCGAGGGCTTTCTCCAGTTGCGGCGAGCGGGGGCCACTCTTCATCGCGGTGCGCGGGCCTCTCACTGTCGCGGCCTCTTGTTGCGGAGCACAGGCTCCAGACGCGCAGGCTCAGTAGTTGTGGCTCACGGGCCCAGTTGCTTCTTGGCATGTGGGATCCTCCCAGACCAGGACTCGAACCCGTGTCCCCTGCATCGGCAGGCAGACTGTCAACCACTGCGCCACCAGGGAAGCCCGAGACCCACGTTATTTTGAATAACCGTTCACATTTCCATTGCTGGTGGCCATCCAGCAAGTATTTGCTCTTCTACAGCTGAGGTGGGCCAGCTCTGCCTGATATATGGGGGCTCCAAGTACAGGACAGGGGGCTTGCAGAGGAGGGGAGGAGGTGTCAGCTGCAAAGAGTGGGAGCTGGTAGAGTATGAGTGGTGGTAGTGGGCTGCTATATAACAGTGTGACCCCAAAGGCAGCAATGTGAAAAATGGGGCAGTGCCCAGAGTCCTACCTGTGAACCAGGCCTAGTAGCAAGAACCAAGACAAGGACTAGAGAAAAAAAGAGAATAAAAGAGGGGTGGGGTGAACTGAGGAGGGTGGGGCTGGGGGGACCCAGCGGGGCTGAGCTTAAGAGGCCCCATGTGCTAGATGAGAGAGGAGTGGGGCTTGTTTGGGGGGCACTTGGGAACCACTAGAGGTTCCGAAGCCAAGTTGCAGAGTCAGGGAGCTGAGTGCGATTTTAAGCAGGTCAGTCCAGCACCCCCTGCAGGCTGGGAGCAGGGAGATCTGTACATTTACCAGGCTTTGGCCTTGGGAAAGGTGGAGCAGGGCTGGCCGGGCCTTCTATTAAAATATTATTAAGCATTTCAAGATAGCAACAACAGAAGCGTTAAACCAGGCAGAGGACCCTTCTCAGAGCGGGGGCCCACTCGGGGGGGTGGGAGGCCTGGGGCGTTGGCAGGGGCCCAGAGAGGGGATCCGCCCTCCTCTGCACGAGCTGTCCCCTGGCACGCAGGTTGCTGGTAACGTGCTCATGGTGAGTCCGATGGAAGCACATTTTCAACTTCTGTGATTCGATTTTACGCGCCGAGTAGGGCCATTGAATCCATTTTAACCGTCCCAGGCCACATCCAGCCTGCAGTTTGCTGTGTAGGGTTATCAGGCTGCTGCATAAAATGCTGAGCAGGTTAACTCAGGACGCTGGGCTGACTGGGAGCCCACCAAGAGGCACCATTATCATGGTGACGTTTGGCAGTTCCTCTTTTCTTCAGGAGGAAAACCAAACAGACCTTCATAGTTACAGGGTTTTCTTTTCTCAAGCCTAAGAGCGCTTCTTAAAATGCATCTGGTATAATTACAGAAAACAGCTCAGGGTTTTGTATTCTGAAAAAGCAAACAGCTCAAATACTATATGGGAAAATTGAGGACATTATTGTAATAACGCCTTGCCAATCACTTGGACGTGAATGTCACTAGCTGCACAGTGTAATAGTTAGAAACTCGGCTGAAATAATGTGAGTGTTCCAGTCTTCCAAACATAAATGGCAAATGAAAAGCTTACAAAAAAATCCCATTCTTGTTTTTACTGCTTCACTTATGCTACCAGGCAGCGGCTTGTTTAAAACCAGTGAGACCTTTCCCCTAGTAAATACTCCAAATGCTTTGACATTGCAGCCACCTAAGGCTCATGTTTGGGGCTCCCCAAAAATTATCTGCCCAGAGAAAACTAATTTCCTTTAGTGACCTGTGAGATTTAGTCTATTGGTATGGTGCGTAATCCACTTTGGAACTTATCGAGGGCAAAATTTTAATCCCGAGCTGATTTGTCCCAGCTCTCCAGCAAATGTCAAAATAATCTTCATCTTCTAGCACTGCCTTGTAATGTGGAAATGCAAACAAGTTTTAATATTGATGTAGGACAACAAACTCTGTTGTCCCTCCAAAATGATCATGATAAGTAATTTTTTTCTAATATTTTCCAAGCCCAGTAGATATGAATTTGGGGACTTTCAGCATTTCTGGGCACTCCACGGCTCTGCTCAGAGAAGTGATAAATACATTTCCCTTTACAGACTCTGCCTCTGTGAGCCATTGCAAATAGCCTTCTGATATAATTTATGCCAATCACATCCGCAATTACCAACAAGACGTGTGACTCACATTTTCAGTGTTGTAAAGAAGTGAGTTTACAATAGCATTTTACGCTTGGTTAATATGTTTCTGGTTAAAGAGTAGTTAAAACATGAAGCATCAGGTCTTGAGGAGACTTTAGCAAAAGGTTTTGGGTCCGTCTTAGTATTTTATAGGCAAAAGGGTTTGCTACTCAGGAGGAGAAAGCATTTGTCCAGACTCTCTGGCCAATGGCTTCCTTCCTTCCTGTTCTTTCCATCTGCTTACTGTTACACAGTTTGTACCTTTGGCTACGAAATGTAAACAATGCAGGTCAAAATCTGCCTTTTGCATCTACTCGGGCTCTCCCTTGTTGTGCCAGGCTGAATGAGGGAAGGTCCAAACAGTAAGTTGTTGGATGCTATTTTTATTCAATGGGAGGGAGTTTAGGAAAAATCAGCCTGATTTTTGGGACATGGATCCTCCCTCACCTCCCTGGCCCTAGAAAAATATATTTTTCCAGCCCGTGATGTGAGCTGGTCCAACTTCCCAATGTCTCTGCAGTGCTTCTGATAGTGGGGAAAAGAAAGGCCTCCTGCATCCCCAAAGATGTGAGGGGAGCTCCATAGAGACAGGCTGGTTGGAGCCGCTCCTTTCTAAAGCTTCTTGCTGTAAGTGGGACTCACTCTGAAATGAGACACCCGACATCACACAGGTCATAATCCGAACCCCCATGTTACAACCTGGGGCCCCATAATTCATGGTCACGATGCTGTTGAGTGAGTGGCTTTGTGGTGACACAGGACTCAGGCTGCCTGTCTGTTTTAAATATTGGATAAGATCTCATGCCAAACCCTGAAAATAAAAAATGACAATTCTTGGGAAGCATTTAAATGCTCATTTGGCTGTTAATATGATACAAGGAATTCCTGTTTCATCTACTCTTTGGGAACTATATTTTTACTGAATAATATGTTACCAGATAGGGAGCAAAGGACCTTTTGATTTTGGCGAGTGTGGTGATCACATGTCCAGTAACGCACTTTCCAAAGCCTGTGGGTGCCTTGCTTGATCTGATAGCCATCTTTGAGACTTGTGTGACTTATTTTAAAATTCCAGTTTAACTATTCATTTCATGATTGCAGTTGTGAGTAAAAGGGGGTAGGTAGAAGGACTTATACTAGCAACACCCGTTGTCTTTTGTCCCGGCAAGTGGATTTTAGACATACACACCTAAAAGGAATATTCCAGGCTGGTAAACAATGTGAAAACCACCTTTACATTTTTCTCTTCTGTAAGTCAGGTTAAGAACGAGGCATCATGGTCTTCACTTGCTTAACGTAAGGCTTACGTAGTAGTTGCATCTTCAGACCCAGGATATTCCAAACGAACCCGGCAGCTTGGGAAAGGGTTAACTCCGGGAACAAGGGTGGGGATGGTTCCCTCCTCGGCTTGTCATTGTGTTAGTGGCCTGCTTTTTATCAAGCCAGCGTCAGTGACTTAATTTATTTCCATAGTTACCTAGTATATTTGAAAGCCAGTTATTTTTCCTCACAAATCTTAGCTAACATCTGAAAGACAGGGAGAAAGCCGCAGGGCATGAAATCTCTACAAAATCTACTGTGGGTTTTTTTTTCCCTTTAGCTTCAGGCAGTTGGTCTGAAGTGGGCTTTGTAGGAATAAGCAGTGACCTTTTCAAAAAGCTCCTCCATGGACAGGGAAACCAGCTCTTCTGGAAAGGGATTTCCCATCTCGATGTCATTAGGGTGGTGGAGATGGTGTGACAGTGTCTTTGCTTCAAAATCAGAAGAAGCTGGCCGTGGAATTGGGTACTTCTCATGGGAGCAAAGCCCTCACGTGACCTGTGCGTTGGTGAACACCCTGGAGAATAAGAAATCCAAGGCTCGCGTAATTCCTCCCACACATCTGATAGCTGAAAAAGACAGACCCAGGGGCTAAACCTACGAATTTTGTTTTATTTCTGAAATGGTTGACCACAAGCTTCCTAGTATATCCTAGCAAATGTAAAATACCTTTCCATTTACTGCTGCTCATCTTTTAGGAGTAGGTTGAGGTAATTGAAATGGGAGATGTCACCTCTTGTCTCATCTGGTGACAGTTTGTACCCTTCCCTGTCCCCTGTTCTGTGTCCTTTTGTCACTTACCACAGCAGAGGGAAGCCAGGTCTTAGCAAGCCTGGGAAGAGAGCTTACATTAATCTCTATGGTAAAGACAAACTAGTTAGTAGCATTAGAGAATCAGTACTGATTGCCAGTGACAGTTTAGAGACATAGTGGGGTTTCTCTGCTGACTGGGTAGGGATATGTAATGAATATAACTTTTATTGCTTTGCACTTTTTTCTAGGATTCAAATATATGATTTTTATTTTTATTCAACTGGATTAACTGCTCCCTCATGCTCTGTGAACATGACTCTGGGCCAGAATGACTCACGAGGGGGTGATAAAGGGATATTTGGTTAAAGGTTTGCCGCATCAGACATGGCTCTGCTTAGTAGCACTTTAATTGAGGTGGCATTGAATTGGGACAAGAGGCCGAATCAGACATTTATGACTAATGTCAGTTGAGGTTCTGTCCATTTAGGAGACATTGTGGGGAAGGAGAAAGGACAGTGGCGATCTGCCCATCACTCAGTGACCCTGGGGCCTTGAGCAAGTCTCCTGAGGTCGGTGTTCAGGGGGCCAGGAGAGTCTGAGGGTGGAGAGCCGGGAGCTGCCCCTTGGGCCACATCGGCCGTGGGGCTGAGCTCCAGGGAAGGACGCTGCCCAGCACCTTCCACTGGGCAGCACTGCCAGCGGCTTGGCTGATGTTGAAAGCATAGGGCATAGGGCACATGTGTCTGGTAACAAGAAGGAAGCAGCGCGAGCCCAGTGGCATCAGAAGCGATTGGCTGGCTCCACCTCTGAACCTCGGCTTTCTCATCCATGTTGGGGGTTTGGACTGGCCAGCCTTTGAATTTCCTTCTAGCTTTGCCGTTTGGTTATTCCATTCATGCTTTATTAAAATCCCAAAGGAATTAAAAACAAAACAGTAGCTACAGCATTTTTAAAGAAAACACAGCACCTGGACTTGGTAAAAAGAATCTTCTGTAAGCACACAGCCCTGTGGGTACGGAGCCACCTGGTTTTAAAAGATACTGTGGACCCTGGGTTCCACTCAACCCGTGTGAACCTCTGCTCCTGTGACTGGTGTCCCCACCAAAGTGTATACTAGCAGGACCTGCCACACCTTAGACACATGAGATATGCCCATTGCCCTGAATTTGGGGCAGCTCCCCAAGCCTCAATGTGGCCATCTGAAAATAGGGATAAATCCAGCTACCTCACGGAATTGTGGTGAGAATAACAGGTGACCCTTATAGTCTCTGGGAGTGCTGGAGCCTCCTGGTAAGAAGGAGCCCACCTCAGGTGTGTCCTGCCTGGTGACCTTGGCCAGTGGCTGGGCTGTAGACTGGACATAATATTGCTGGTATTCCAATAGCTTTGACATATGTATGGTTTTCCAAGTAGGATGTTGAAAGGGATGAGAAGCCTGTGTTTATTCCAGGGCAGTCATATGTCCATTGTTCCCCCAGACATGCAATAGTTGCTGAGAAAATAAACTGCCTGTGAGTTCTCTGAGTTTCCTGGAAGTTTCCTTCATCAGTATCCAGCAGTGCCATGTTGGACCTGGTGTTGTGAATGGCTTTCTTTTCCTACATGAATAAGGGCACAGAGCAGTCAGCTCGGTGTTAGTTGAGACAGGAGAAGCTGTCATTTGATGACGTCTGAACTGCAGTTCAGAGCTCTGGTATCTTTCCTAGTTCACAGGATTGGCTTCAAGCCCTGCTTTGTGAATTACAAGCTCATTTCAGGTCACAGTAGAGGAATCTTTGCCTGGGTTTGTGGGAGGGCGACTGCCTGAGAATGCTATGATTTTGTGATGCTGTTTGGTTTCTGGATGTACATGAAGCAGTTAAAAAAATTTGTAAGTGTGACCAGAACTTTTAGAAGGGTTCTCTTTAAAGCCACGTATGCCTTTGGCATATATCTGAGGAGGTAGTAAAGTTTGCAAGGAAAAGTCCTGGACTGGATTGAATGGCCCTGAGTGAAATTAGCCCTAGGACATTAGACAAGTCATTTTTTTGTACCTCAGTTTCCTCATCTGTAAAGTGGGGGTGTGGTCGTCTGCCCTTATCAAATCACTGAGCTCGTGTGTAAGTGCTTGGAGAATGGAGTGTATCCTTAAGGTGAAGGTATGGTGTTATGATTTTTTTGTTCAAGCCTGGAATAGAAGAGCCCTCCCAGGCTGTTTGACTGGGACTCGGGGTTCCTGTTCCTCATTTGGTTTCTCTCCAGGATCTGAAGGGTCCAGGGCTGGAGGGAGATGAGGCCTGGAGATGCTCAGGGCTGTTCTGGGCTGACACAGATCTCCTTTAGGGCAGTAGCTCAGCCAGTGCTGGCCCCTCTCAGGCCAGGTGGTGGGAGGGAAGGAAGCTGCCTTCACTCTCATGCCCTGTCCATATGGCGGGGACCAACCTGCTTGCTTAATCTGCAGAAACAGAGAGGAAAAAAGGAAGAGAATGAGGGAGGAAACAGAATTTCTGAGGCCCTTTTTCTGTTCCGGATGCCCTGGTAGCAGTTTAACATCCATATCTCATTTCATACCCACTCCAGCTCTGGGAGGTGGGTGGTGGTCTTTCTGCGGGGCTGAGGGGAGATTTGCCTGGGTTAAGTGGCAGGGCCAGGTGTTCAGGCAGGGGTGTGATGCCAGGAGGCCAAGGTCTCCCCACCTCCCCTGTCCGCCTGGTGGTAGAGCCCTGTACAAACAATGGTCTTACAGAGCAAATAGGATGTTGAATTTTTGCACAGAAAACAAGGTCTGTCTTTCTCACCTGGCTTCATCGGGGTCAACGTGAAGACAGATCTGAAAATTTCCTTGCTTCCTAATGCCTCTTAGATGTAGTGCCATTGCGTCTGCTGCCCGTTGAATCACTTGATGACCTTTTACTAGAGTCATTTGATTGAAGCTGTCCCTTTGGGGAAGCTCTAGCAAAGACTATAATTAAAGAAATTTTTACAAAATGATGGAAACGGGGGCTGTGTATTTGAATGTGTTCTGGGTTACTTGCCAATATTTTATTAACATTTATTCCAGAGAAATTTCAGAGTGGCAATCCGTAAATGTATTCACGTTCCAAGACAGTCAAACACAGAAAGGTCATATAGGAAGCACCAACTATATGAATTTTTAGAAAAGTTGACCAAACACTTATCCGCCTGATCCCAAAGGGTAAGCAGGAGAGACTCAATATAAAGGCTTATAAAAATACAAAGCAGTCACCAGGTTTGCATTGTGGTTCTGTTTTGCAGAATCGGCTATCCAATTCCAATGTTCACGGGATTCTGCATCATGTTTATCTCAACAGTTAGTAAGTGTCTGGTGTTTGCCTTCTGAGTGTGGGTCACCGGGTGGGCTCTGACCACCACCAGCTGGGAATTGAGAACACAGCCCGGGGTGGGGGTGGGGGGGTGTTTTGGCAATAACTGCAGAAAGTAGTTGATAGGAGAGGTCTTCAGGGAGCAAAAGTACAATGTGGTTAACACGGAAATACCCCATCGGGTGAAGGGAGGGCCCTGTTTGAGCTGATCTGGTCACAGCACCAGTGGGTCTACAGTGACCGTGGCCTGGCCCCTCTTTCCGCAGTGTTCGCCTTCTCCCACAGTTACGCCTTCCTGCTGATTGCCAGGTCCCTGCAGGGCATCGGCTCCTCCTGCTCTTCTGTAGCTGGTAGGTGTGGAAACGCCTAAGTCAGTGCCCCGGGGCTTCCATCTGTTGGAGGGGCCACCGTCATGCCCCGGGCTGGCGGCCCTTTACAGAATGAGTTGGAATAATTCAGGGAATCTAGGTATTGGTGGTGGTGGTTGGTGGTTGGTTCTTAGAGAAGGTACCACCTTCCTATTGGATGCTGCTTGGCCTTATGTTCTGTTGGTCTGGCAGGTGTGGGAAGACCACAGTCTGGGCTGGTGGGCGGGGGGGGGCGAGTCGTCATGGTTATTCTGTTGCCTCCAGAGCTTGGCTGTCACTGTTTCTCTCCCTGTTTAGGGATGGGCATGCTGGCCAGCGTGTACACAGATGACGAGGAGAGGGGCAATGCCATGGGGATTGCCCTGGGAGGCCTGGCCATGGGCGTCTTAGGTGGGTGAGGGCCACTGTGGGGCCACCTGGGGGGAGGGGCCTACCTGGCATTGGACAGTGAGCCCCCTTGCACACTAGTGTCCTCTGTTTCTTCCCTAATTTCATGGAGCCTTTGAAAAATGGTGGGAAGAGTCCTGGCCTGGGAGGACCTGGACTCCCCAGACCTCCCTCCTGGTCCCAGATGTAAACCCAAGTCTTGAACAGGATGGTCTGCCAAGGGCCCTCCTCTTGAACATTCTCTGAGTTACCATCCCACCTGAGGACCTTTCCACTTTCTGAGCCTGCCTCCTCCACCTGCCCTGGCTGAGCTCCCAGACCAGGTGCAAACACCTTCCCTGAGAGAGCCAGGTCCTCTCCCTTTTCTGTTACATTCCTGGCCTTCATCTGGGAGCCCACAGTCCCTGTCTGTGCTGCTGTGTAACGACCATGAAGTCTTCACTGGTCCATTTTCCTGTGCACTTCTGTTGCCTGGGTCTTATTTCCTCTGACCTTTACTTTGGGAGTGATTCCATGTCTCAGGTGTGAAACCACTTGGAGGAAGTTGCCAGGGCAACTTAACAGTCCTGAACAGAATGTAGGGTGGCCACCCCACACAGTGTTTGGAACAAAGTAGAGGGAGAAACGCAAGAAACGCAAGGTGGTTCTGGACCAGGGGTGGTCATCAGTCCCGGGCCCGGCACTGGCCCTTCTCTCTCTTCCTTGCAGTGGGCCCCCCCTTTGGGAGTGTGCTGTACGAGTTTGTGGGGAAGACAGCTCCGTTCCTGGTGCTGGCTGCCCTGGTGCTCTTGGATGGAGGTGAGTGAGTCCACGTGGACCCCTTGGCCATGACCTCGGGGGCCCTGAGCTTGGCATCCCTGTGGGCAGGTGCTTGGGGCCACACCTCTTCTTTTTTTCTCCTGTAGCTATTCAGCTCTTTGTGCTCCAGCCATCCCGGGTGCAGCCGGAGGTGAGCCGCAGGGCAAGGTGGGTGCTGTGGTGGCCGCGTGGCCTCTTCTAACCCCTGTTTTCCCTGACAGAGCCAGAAGGGGACGCCGCTAACCACCCTGCTGAAGGACCCGTACATCCTCATCGCCGCAGGTGGGGCTCCCCCAGCACCCCTGGTTCTTCCCAGCCAGGCGGTGGGGGTGGGTGGTGAGGACCAGCGTTCATTTTGCTGCTGGAAACGTTGCGCTGTGGAAAAACATAAAAGGCACAGAGAGGTTACACGTCAGAAGAGATGGTTTTCTTCTGTCATTAATTTCTGACGCAGCCAAGCTCCTTTGTTGTTTTTCATCTGGGGCAAAGATGCCTGAGTCACAGAGACGCCCTCCACAGAGGATTGTTTTGGGCCAAACTTGCTCACTGTGTTTGTGTCAGAGGCTGTCGTCGTTTGGCCTTGAACTTCTGGAAAGGGTCCATGGTCTCCCTGCCGGTGCCTTAGGTGGGTGCTCGGATTCACCTTGGCATCTGTGAATAGAGACTGACAGCAGGGCCCCAGAGGTCCAAGGGGTGCCTCTCTTTCTGCAGAGGGCATCCTGCACAGCGGCGGACAGGCGGCTGGAAGACACCTTTGGGTTCTTGGCCGAGATGGGCTCAAAGGACGCCCTGGGGTTCTGTGGCTCTTGGGGAGGATAATGGGCTGCATCCATCCAAGCAGCTGACCTCCCAAGACCACCCGAGTGACACAGGCCTGGAGCTGCCTTGTGAGGGACTAGCCTTATGCGGCCTGGGCCTAGACACAGTGGTGAGCAGTGGCCCTCGGCATCAGGCGGGAGAGGGCATCCATGCAGTGTGGCCTCAGGCCCGGTCCGGGTTCCCTCCAGGTAGGGGTAGGTGTGTCTAAGCAGCAGTCACAGACGCTAGGGCTGGGGGGAGCCTGGGTGAAGTGAGGCACGCCCCGCCTGGGGGGCATTCAGATTCAGCCCCTTTCAAAGCCCCAGGCTGCTTTTGTTAAGGTGTATACTGCTGGGTTTGGTCCGGGCAACACATAAGAGGCCTTGTTCTAGAACTTGTCTGTCATGCCTGTTGACCAAAGGGTTATAAGCCTGGTGTGGTGACCTCCTCATGCAGGGGGACCTCGCTGTGCCCCCAGAAAGACACAGGGAACATTCCAGAGCTGAGATTCCCCTGGAGCCCTGGCTGTCCGAGCTGGAGGGTGAGGACATGTGTGGTGAGAGATGGGGGCCCAGAGATGCGAGTCCCTGCACCTTGGGGCACACGTGTGGGCAGGCTGTGCTGCCTGGGCCCTCACTGTCTCACCCCTACCCACCCTTGGAGGAAATCGAGAAATCCAGCCGGCACTCTGTGTCAGGCCGTCGGCAGGTCCGGGCAGCCTGGATGGTGGGGTGTGGGGTGGAGCTGGGGGGCAGGCGGTGTCTCGTTTGTACCGCTGGGGTTTAGTTTACAGAGGCAGGTGACTGAGTGACGAGATGACATGGAGAGATTAATACCACCAGAGGATGATTTTATTACTTATGTTTTTGGAGAAAAGGGGGCATGCCACATTGCTCAGGGCCACATGGGGAGGCACCAGGTTTGGTCAGGAGGCAGGAAGGGGCGAGGGGAAGACCCAGGCCAGAACCCAGGCGTTTCCATGAGAAGGTGGAGTTTCCATGGGAAAGGTAGGGGAGGGTAAGCAGTTTAGGATTGGCTAGTTTAAATAATTCCAGTCTGGGTGCTCTCCCCAGTTGCCTGGGTGGATTTAGGGCAGGAGATACTGGTGAGGTGGGTGAGAGTTAGATAAAGCAGGGACTCAGAGTATGGGTTCCGGATCGCAGGGGAGACGTCAACAACTCTGGTTGTTAGTTTGGCCCTGTAATTAACGTCAAATAGACAAATACAGAATTTAAGAAAACACGGAATAGGTGGGTGAGGGGAGTCCAGCCGTTTCAGCATCATTTTTATGTTCTGTCTTTAAATGCTGCAAAGAATGAAAAAAATCTTTCATCGTATGTAAACACCTTAATTATGATTGCACAATGTTCTTTGAATCAGGAGTCTAGCAAATTAGAGGTTCCACGGCACACAGCACAGGAAGCTCTCAGAGCAATGGGGACAGCAATGTGTGTTTTTTTCCAGGTGGTTCTACATTTACAAAGGGTTCTGGTTAACACAGTGATAATGGATATTTGCATGGATACCCTATAGGTAGAGCTGATTAACAAGAAAATCCCTCAACAGCATATTTGCACTGAATGCACTTGAATTTTGGGCAACCAAGGACATCATTAGAAATACCTGTGTTTGTTATACAGTGAAACATAGGTGTAGGAGCCTCAGGCTGCTTGAGTCTGTGTATGGTCAGCCTGAGCTGCTGAGTAGCCTCAAGCAGGTTACTTCACTAATAAATTGGAACTCCATTTCTTCATTAATAAATCGGGAACGTTAAACCTAGTGATCACCAAGCCTCCCTCCACTTCCACACTTTATGACTCTGGGATTCTAGTTGTTTTAAGTAATAATAATAATTTAAAAAGCAACACTCCCCACTATCCCTTTGACCTGTTATTTGTCTTTTTCTTACAAAAGTAGACGTTCTGGGTATCTGAGCTGATTGTTCTGGCTGTGGGCACATGGGATTTAACTGTGTTTGGAAATGGTAGGGGACACTTGAGACCCCAAACAGAAGGACACTAACCTTCTTCCTCCCTTAAAGGGTCCATCTGCTTTGCCAACATGGGGATCGCCATGCTGGAGCCAGCCCTGCCCATCTGGATGATGGAGACCATGTGTTCCCACAAGTGGCAGCTGGGTAAGACTGGGCTGCGAGTTTCTGGTTCTAGAATTTTGGTCCCCAGGTTGGGTCTCGTTATTGTAGTCCTGCTGAGCTGCGGGTAGCAGGATGATAAAGTGATTGTTTCTGTTTGTCACTTAATGGGGTCAGTGCTTAGGTTAGCAATGAGCTTTGGGGTTTGTTTTGGCTCCAGTTTTTGTATCATCCCTGATAGAGGGATAATTAATATCAAGGCATCAGACCTGGGCAGAAATGAGAGACGAAAAATACATTCAGCATTTCCTCACACTTCTGAACTGGACAAGTTATATTAAATATATGTGGACAGTAATAAAATTTATGGGAAAGAGAACAACAAACGTAGTTTTATTTTTTTTAAATTGAAGTAGAGTTGATTTACAGTGTTATGTTAGTTTCTGGTGTACAGCAGAGTGATTCAGTTATACATACATATACGTATTCTTTTTCATATTCTTTTCCATTATGGTTTATTACGGGATATTGAGTACAGTTCCCTGTGCTATACAGTAGGACCTTGTTGTTTATCTATTTTATATAGAGTAGTTTGTATCTGCTAATCCCAAACTCCTAGTTTATCCCTCCCCCACCTTCCCTGTTTGGTAACCATAGGTTTATCTTCTGTGTGTGTGAGTCTGTTTCCTAAATAAGTTCATTTGTGTCATATTTTAGATTCTACATATAAGTGGTATCATATGCTATTTGTTTTTCTCTGTCTGACTTACTTCACTTAGTATGATAATCTCTAGGTCCATCTGTGTTGCTGCAAATGGCATTATTTCATTCTTTTTAATGGCTGCGTAGTATTCCATTGTGTATATGTACCACATCTTCTTTATCCATTACAAACTTTGTTTTTAAGGGGACTTTTTTTTTTTTTTTTTTTTTTTTTTTGCGGTACACAGGCCTCTCACTGTTGTGGCCTCTCCCGTTGCAGAGCATAGGCTCCAGACGCGCAGGCTCAGTGGCCATGGCTCACGGGCCCAGCCGCTCCGCGGCATGTGGGATCTTCCCGGACCGGGGCACGAACCCGTGTCCCCTGCATCGGCAGGCGGACTCTCAACCACTGCGCCACCAGGGAAGCCCTAGAGGATGAATTTTTGAAAGTATTTTTTATTTAGAAAGTAATTCATGCTTATTGTTAAAAAAGTACAGGGACTGAGGAAGTAAAAATTGTAAAAATCTCATATTCATCTTTCCCCCTCTCCCAGCCCAGTCCTCTGTGACATTCACTGTTAATAGTTCTGTGTGTCTTTTCCCTGATTGTTCTGCATTGATCACCATCTTTGTGAAATGCCTGAAAACCCAACCCATGTGGAATCTTGCCATTTACACACTGTGTGACCTCTTGTTTTTCTATGTTTCTGTGTCAGACTGGGTAGATTTACTTTTCACAATCAATTAAATTTTAATTTTTAATCAAAGTTACACATGTACACAATTTTTAAGTTAAATATGTTATAAAAATCATAATGAAAAAACAGCAGTCTTTGCCCCATGCCTCCTCATCTCCAAATCTCTTTCTCAGATTTGATCACCTTCAGCTCTTTTAGTTGTTTCTTCTGCTAATTTCCTTTATGTCTCTAAATAATGTGTACACTCCTATTTTTTGATTTTCCAATTTCTGACATTGTCCACCAGCTTCCTAATACAGTAGATGAGGATTTAATGCCATTATTGCTTTACCTGAAAATATCAACCAACCAACTCACATGTTTTCTCACCTTCTGTTCTCCTAAAACAATTGTATTACAGGTTTTGGTTAGATTGGCATTCAGTATTGACATTATTGTGAATATGTAAATATTATTCAAAGACGAGCTCTGTAGGGTTCTGTGATTATTTCTTTTTTACAAACTTCTTGTTTTTCCTGGAGTTAGTAATTGTGGTGTCTTTCTATTTTCTTAGTTTTCTGTGTAGCATTTATGAATATATCCCTCAAGCTGTTTTGCAGAGGTGAAAGACCCTCTAAACATGGACAAGTACATCCACAGACCTAACTTTTCTGTGCTTTTGCTTTTGTTTGTAGACATCTGTCCCACATCACTTTGACTTCCTGCTCCATCCAGAGACTTTCCTCTTCTAATATCTGGGCATCTTCTTTGCCTCTCTTCTGTTTCCTGTATCGTCCTCTCCTGTATTCCTCTCTTTTGGTTTACTTTCTCATTATGCTGGAACCCGTCCTCCAGCAGCTTCCTGACACGGGGTGCCCAGCAGGTAAAGTTCTCTGGGATCCTGCTGATAAGCAGGATCTTTATCCTTACCTCAACTTTATCCTGAGTTTGGTTGACTTAGTCTGTTTGGGTATATAATTCTTGGTTGGAAATCCTTTTCCTTCAGAGTCTTGAGGCCAGGGTTGCTGTTGTCTTCGGGCATGCAGGGTTGCTGTTGAGGAGGCTAGTGTCCTCATTCCCCATCTTCTGTAGGAGCTCGAAGGATCTTCTCTTCCTCTCTAGGTTATGAGCATCCATGATGCTGATTTGCAGGGAGTCTTTTCCTCCACCATGCTGGGCACTTGCTTGGTCAGCCTCTTCATTTGGGAAATCCCTTCTTTCAGTTCTGGGAAACCTTTTTGTATTATTTCTTTAATCCCTCCCTCTCTTCCATTTTCTTTCTTCTCTTTTCTGGTACTCAGGTTGGTTGGATGTTGGGACCTCTATGTTTTATACTTTTAATTTCTTATTTTGCTTTCCCTTATTTCCATTGATTTCTTCATCCTCCTCCTCTAAACTCTATTGAACTTTTACAATTGGTGTCATCATATCACACTTTTGAAGAGCCCTTTCACATTTACCCTAAGTGGTTTTGTGTATGTGTGGGGCGCTGGAGGGAAGTTGAAATGATACCCTTTACCATTCAGTAGGAAGACTTCTCTTCACCTCCCATTTCAGCCTCTTGTGACATCCCTGGTCTCCATGCTGCCTGGGGTCCCTGAACCTTTTCAGTTCAGTTTCTCTAAAGAAACCCTCTCCTGCTAGGTGAACCACTGAGGGCTGGGGGGGGTCCAACTGCTCTCCTTCTGGTTGACAGCCTCCGCCCTCAGTCTTACGTTCACAGTACCTGGAGCCTTCAGTTTCTTAATTTTCTGGGTTCTGAGGCACAGAGGTCTTGCTGCTTCTGCCTGCTCCGTGAGCAGGTGGAAGGTTCCAGCGCTGTACGCTGTGTCCCTCTCTGCTCTCCCTCTCTTTGCTCCTCCCTCTTGTTGCTTTTTCCCCTTTCATTCTGCCTCTCCTTGGGCAGAGAGGGGGAGGGTCTATAGTTTTCTTTTATTCCTTTACTAAAATTTAAATGGAATTTAGAGTGGGAATAGAGAAAAGCTCGTAGATTCAGCCTGCCCTGTTTAACCCATCATTTCTTCTGCTTTGATTGCCTTTCATTCCATGTTAAGGCTATACCATACATTTTCAACCTGTCCTTATTGCTGGACATCTAGGTTCATTCCAGTTTTGCCATCAGAAACCACACTGCAGTGAAATATCCTTTCCACGTATTCCTGCTTATGCTTGGAAGTACATATATCTGTAGGGCAAATTCCTAAACTTAAACTGGCATTTTGATATTTGGTAGCATTGCACTAACACGGGTATTATCAATCTTTTCCAATCGAGTGTGTGAGAAAGGGGGTCTCATTTTGATTTATTTTTACAAATTCTTTGTGAGTGAAATTGAGCACCTTTTCATATGTTTATCATCCATATCTATTCCCTTTACTGTGAACTTCTTATTACTATCCTTTACCCATTTTTTCTACTGAGTTTTGTCCATTTTAAAAAATTGATTTAAGTGTTCTTTGTATGTTATCCTTTATCAGATGTTTTGCAAATATTGCCCTTTGTTGTGTGTCTTTTGACTTTATAGGTGGGATTTTATTTTATTTTATTTTAAATTTTTAAAATTTTTTACCACTCGGAACATTTAAAATGCTCTGAGTCGGATTTAGCAAGCTTTCCCCTTACGTCATTGTCATTTCAAGTCAGGCTCAGGAAGGCCTTTCCCATGCCAAGATTATTCTTTCACTATGTTTTCCTCCAGTAAATTTGTGATTTATTTTTTACATTAAACTCTTGGATTTACACGTAATTCATTTTGCTATAAGGTGTGTGATAGGGATCTGGTGTTACTGTTTTCTTTATGGCTGGCCAGCCCTACAGCCAGGAACCCTAGGAGTCCATATGATATTTCCCACGTCTGTCATGCTGGAAATGACCGTGTGTTCTTGGGTCTGTTTCTGGATTTCTCTCTTGTGTTCCATTTGTCTGCTTGTATTCCTGTGTCAATACCCTCCTATTTAATTAGCTTGAGAATATTGCTTAGTATCTGGAAGGCTAGTCCCAGCACACACACATTTCTTTAAGAATTTTATCAATGGTCCTTCTTAGAGGTTTATTTTCTTTTCATAGTTCTTTCACCTTACACACTGACATCTTCAGATGGAGACTCTCAGTTCTGAATAAGCCCACTTGTTAGTGCCCCCAACCTTCCTCAGGTGAACTTGCGTTCCCCCTGTGGAGGCGTCCTGGCAAATGCTGCGTCCTGGTTTGGGCTGGTCCCTGATCTTCCGGCCTCACTCCAATCGGCCTGGCCTGGGCACTAGTCCTTTTGGGTTCTGCATTGAATTTCTGTGTTCGTTCATTAAAAAAACCCAAAAATCCTTCATTAAAAAACCCCAAATGGTTGGAGGTCAGGCCAGATGTGGAAGGACTGCTAAAGGGTGTGAGGTTTCTTTTTGGGGTGATGAAAGCGTTCTGGCGTTAATCGTGGTGATGGTTGCACAGCCCTGTGAATATACTAAAACCCAGTGAACTGTGCACTTTAAAACGGTGAATTGTATGGTTTGTGGATTATGCTGCAAAACCCCAACCCCAAAGCAGGCCCCCAACAACGAATCATTCAGTGAAGGAGGAAAGATTCTGGGAGGTAAACTAAGGCTAGTTCTTAGCAGGAATTTCGCTCTGAACTTCCTGGCCATGGAGAGAGCAGAGGAAACCCAAAGGCTCTCAAAGGCTCTAAGGAGAGCTCACCACTTTGCAGGAGGGGTGGACTTTCTCTGTCCTCGAGGTAGCGAATAGCAGCTTTGCAAAAGATGAGGAGACATTCTTCGTGTCTCGGTGCTGGTACCGGCGGATGACACCATGGGAGCTGTTTTTCTAGGGCTCTGTCCCTCTGTGCCTGTGCTGATCGGTGCCTTCAGGTCTCCTCGGGAGGCTCCTTGTGTCGGTGGTGCGTGGCTGTCAGTGGAGCTCCCATGTTGGCTTTGCACGTGCTCCTGGGCAGAGATGCTTTCCTGGTGTTTCTGTTTTCTCCACGTAACTGACTTATCACCCTAATTGAACACGTCCTGGCCACGTGCAGGGCTCTTCAGCTGCTTTGCCCTCTTCTTCTCCAGACACAGCCCGAGGCTTTCTGTAGAAAGTCTTTCACGCCAGCCAGGGACCCAGGCCATCCGGGTTAGATAGCAGGCCGCAGGCTGCCTAGATTTCATCAGGAGGTCCTCTTGTGGGGCTTATCACCCCGGCCAGATGTTCCCCCGACCCTGTACCTTTCCACCAGTGAGATGGCTCCTTCCTTGTCTCAGAGCTAGACTCGGGTTTCCTCAAGAGAATCAGATTTCTGTTCCCGTTTGCAGTGTCATCTCCAGTGAGGGGAAGCTCTCCTCTTAGGTGGGCCTTGCCACCTCGCGGCCCCCTCTCCCGAGCCCCTCAGGCCCCTCCGAGCCTGGGTGAGAAGGCCCCTGGGTGGGCCTGTCCCCGAGGCGAGGACCCAGCTCTAGGAGGTGGCACAGGACTTCCCCGGGGGCCCCGGCAGCTCAGCCCCTCCCTGTGTGAGCTCTCTCCAGCCCAGTGTGGAAACGGAAGGCGTGCTACCTTTTGCTTCTCTGATTGTTTTTGGAGAAAGACTGTAAGATTTGGAGTCAAAGCAAAACAGTCTTATGAGCTGCGTCGGGGACGCATGATTGTTCTTGTTGAATGCGGTGTTTTGGGCCGTCATTTTGGGGGAGGTAAAGACACAGCCCATCCCTACTCCAGAGGGCTCCCTTGCAAGCCCATCCCTCAAACTCTTTGTGCTGCCACTTGGGCGTGGCCCTGGGTTTGGGTTGGTGGAGAATCATCATGGCATCTCTTTACCTCAAGTCCTGGGTCAGATGACCTCTCCCTGACACCCTGAGGCTTAGGGAATCAAAAAGTTCATGTTCATGGTGAGGGCTGTGACCCCAAAAGGGCAGCATAGGCTCTGAGGAGCAGGCCCCAGACAAGGGTGGAAACAGACTTTTTCTTCTGGTTCTTTAACGAGGTGTGGTGGTGCAGTGTGGGATGGAGGGCAGGACACTGGCCTGCTGGTGGGGGACCATACTGCTCCCAGCCAGCTGTGACCTCAGGCATGTCCCGTGCCAGCCTAGCTGGGTGGCAAAGGCAAGATGATGGCCAACCTCCTGTGGTTCTGGGATGTGATGACTTCAACCTTCCGAGCCTCCCTCTGGAGAGTTCAGATGGGACCACTGCCCCATTCTGGTTCCTAGCCGAGTCCTTGGGGACGACAGGGATGGGTCACCCGGAGCTCGGAAGAAGCCCAAGGCCTCATTCTCACGGTCACTTTGGGGCTGCGTGTCCAGGATCAGCTCTCTGTGGACTTTGTGATGGTCCAGGCCTCTCCCTTGTGTGCAGGTCAAGCCTGTGGTCAAAGCCAGACTTTCCATAAAGGCACTAGGGGCAGGTGGGTGGTCCCTCTTGGTTAAACTTTCTTGTATGAGCAGAGGCGAGTCAGCAGGCACCGGCACCCCAGCGGAACAGAAGGGGCTCGCGCGTGGCCCAGTCCCAGTCAGCACTTCTCATGCGGCTGGGGAAAGGCCTAGAGAGAAGTCTTGTTGTGTTTGCCGGTGATACAAATTTGGGAGGGATAAAGATGTCCAATTAGTCGCAGATTCAAAAAAATCTCCACAGGCACAAATGAAGGCCTGAAAGGAACCTGGGGGGATCCTCTGGTGAGAGTGTGAAGCCCTGCCGAAGGCTGGAAAGCACCCCAGGAAGGCGAGGTCGTGGGGGCTGTTGGAAGCGCAGGTCTCTGCGCGGCAAGCCCGGTGAGCGCATGCGCCGGTGGGGCTCCGGAGACTCACAGTGCGGCTGCCCCAGAGGGGCGTGGCCGAGGGACCTCGGAAGAGGCTTGTAGGATTCCTTCAGCCCTTCTTTTTTCCCTCAGATGCTAGTGGTCCTGTGCTGTGTGTCCATCGTGGGCTGGGGCAGCTCTGGGAACCAGGTTTCAAGGTCGAGAATAACGTGATCTTGTACAGAGGGGTCCGCAGTAGGCGCCCTGCCGCTGGGAACAGCCCAGAGCCTGAGGCCACGTTTCGTCCGTTTCGTCGCGAAAGCTGAGGGGCGCGCGCGCGTGTGTGTGTGTGTGTGTCACTCTTCCCACGCGCCGGGGCTGGGGGAGGGGGTTGAAGCCAGCTTCTCTTGCCTCCGGAATGTGAACCAGGGCCAGCGGGTGGAGGTGGTGGGAGGCTTAGGGCTTGGTGTTAGGATGCTGGCCTGTAGTAGGAGGCGCCCCTGAAGCGCCGTCTGTAAGAGTAGTGGGCTCCCGGCCCCAGGTTTCCCAGCAGAGCTAGATGGCCCCCTCCTGGGACCCCGTTCCTCCCCGAGGCACACTGAGGTTTCTTTGAGTTCCGAGAGGCAGGTTCTGTGGATTGTGTGAGGTGGTAGAGGTCCGGGCGAGGCAGACGATGCTGAGGCTGTGTCAGAACAGGAAAAGGGAACTTGGAACCTGAGGTCCAAAGAGTGCATGGCCCCATCCGCAGCTTGAAAGTCAAGAAAGGAGGACTCTGGGCCCCAGACCACACCCTGCCTGTTGCCCCGTGGAGTAAGCCCATGCTGGACCAACGGGGGTGCCATCAAGGGACGGCCTTGAATACTTCCAGCTCCGTGAAGTAAACGTCCTCACGCAGGGTCTTTCCTCTAAATGGTCAGCGTGTTCTGGGCGCCTCCTGTGTGCCACCGTGGAGTTGGGCTGCGAGGAGACAGATGAAGTGGTCCCTGCCCGCAGGAGCTTACTGCAGTTTGGGGAAGGTCAGAGGCTGGGGTGAATGGTGAGTGGGGGTTGTGTGGAGTGACAGGGCACAGGGTCAGGCTGGGAGGGCTGGTGCCACAGCCCTTCTTGCGCACGTTGTCGTGTGATCTTCAGAGCCTCCCCGTGAGGTGTGTGCAGTAGGAGCTGCCACCGTCTCTCGGGCTCTAAGGGGTTCGAGTGACCCACTTAATTAAGCCTTGGGTGGTGAGTTTCCAGCCGAAATGAACACCTTCCTTCAGGCCTCCTAATCCCACGCTTCTGGCTTGAGAACCGTGAAGTGGGTGTTTGCTGTCTGAGGGTACAGTTGACCCTTGAACACCTCGGGGATTAGAGGCGCAGACCCTCTGCACGGATGAGAATCCGCTGTGATTTATAGTCGGCCCTCCTTGTCTGTGGTTCCTCTGTAGCTGCCGTTCCACATCTGTGGATTCAACCAACCATGGAGCAAGTAATACCGTAGTATTTACTATTGAAAAAAATCTGCGTACAAATGAACCTGTGCAGTTCAAACTCATGTTGTTCAAGGGTCAACTGTATCTGCTGTCCGTGGAAAATAACATATGCTGGCTTCCGAGTCACAGGCGTGAGCTCAGCACCCCACTCGCTTCAGAAAGATGTAGCTTGTCTGGGGCTTCCCCGGAGCCGGTCTGCATCCACGCTTCACTCTGGGAGTCAGGAGTCACCAGCAAGCCATTCTGGCCACAAAAAATGACCACGTAGACATTTACTTATTTATTTTTCTGGCATGGAAAGATGTTCATGAAGGTTATTGAGAAAAGCAGGATGTAGAACCATAGGTATAATCCCAGATTTTTTTGAAAAACAAAAAACCTAAATCCTGTGCACACACATTTATTTATGTATATAAAACTTACAAGGGAAAACTGTGGTGATTATATGAGTGAAGGGGTGTGGGATAATTTTAATGTTTTTTTGCCCTCATCTTAATGTTCCTCGATTTTGTCAATGCCCATGTCCTTCTCCTGTCGTACAAATCATGAAGGGAGGTGGGGAACAGAAACAGATGCCACCACTGCTCACTGCCCATGCCGGGAGCTGTTGGTGTCATCTCCGGGTAAAGCTCGCCAGCAGGCAGAGGTGGGGGCGAGATGAAGCTGATGATAGAGGGAGGGATCTCATTTCTGGAGCGTCTCGGCAGCTTTGGGTGGCCGGATAAGCCGCGTGGGGCCCAGACGGGCTCTGGCAGCAGCCGGATATTAGCTGCTTGGGTGCAGGCCCCAGGGCTTCATTTCATCAGCTCTAATCACCAGCGTGGTATCTCACAATGATTAGTTTTTCTCACATGTGACTGATAGCAGTACCGATAAGGTGTCCTTTTCATACATTTGCAGGCGTTGCTTTCTTACCAGCTAGTATTTCTTATCTCATTGGAACCAATATTTTTGGGATCCTTGCGCACAAGATGGGGAGGTAAGATGAAATGAGACAACCCTCACTCTGTTATGATAATGTAGTTCTTTAAAAAAAATTCCAAGTGTTTCTGCCTTTACGATTACAATTTATTGTTTTGATTTCCATTGAAAGCTTGCATGGGGGCGGAAATCATGTATTGATGGTGCTTTTTTGTTTTTTGACAGGTGGCTTTGTGCTCTTCTAGGAATGATAATTGTCGGAATCAGCATTTTATGTGTGAGTGAAAGATGACATTTGGCAAGTGGAAATAATCTGTGAATGAAACTTTTACTTTGGGCAAGAATCACCAGGAAATATTTTATAGCAGTTTGAAGTTTGTTGACATTGAGTTTTATTACATCTTCCATTTTCTTCTCATCATTTTTTATCATCTTAAAAAATTTGGACAAGACTCTCCAAAGGGTTTATTTTCACTTCATGTTGGTTGGAAATTATTTGGAATGTTTTATTAAATAGTTTTTATTTCACTTTGTAGCCCGCTCCCCAACATCTTAAACATTGCCATGTCTTAAACACTTTAAGGCAGCTAGCCAGAAACAATAGCAAGATGTTTTTCTAGAATAAAGCATCTTCTGCTAAAGGCCAATATCTATCCCAAATGAGACCTTATGGTTCTTTTCAAAAATGTTGTATGGACAAGGCTGAACTTTCACATATGGCAGTGAACTAGCTTTTCGTGGTGGTCGCAAAACCCATTTCAACTCCGACTGTTAAAGATTTGGAGGGTCTACTTCTGCCCAAACCTCATCCTGCTTCTCCTCCTACTTCCTCCAGGAGGGAACGCACATAACAGGCCAAAGAAAGCATATCTTTAAGACTTTCCAAGTTGATTTAGAGTTGGATAGCATGTTATTTTATTTATTTTTTTAAATAAATTTTAAAATTTTATTTATTTTTGGCTGTGTTGGGCCTTCGTTGCTGCGCACGGGCTTTCTCTAGTTGTGGCGAGCAGGAGCTACTCTTCACTGCAGTGCTCGGGCATCTCATTGTGGTGGCTTCTCTTGTGATGGAGCACGGGCTCTAGGCGCGTGGGCTTCAGCAGTTGTGGCACGCGGGTTCAGTAGTTGTGGCTTGCGGGCTCTAGAGCGCAGGCTCAGTAGTTGTGGCACACGGGCTTAGTTGTTCCGCGGCATGTGGGATATTACCGGACCAGGACTTGAACCCCTGTCTCCTGCATTGGCAGGCAGATACTTAACCACTGTGCCACCAGGGAAGCCCCAGCATGTTATTTTAGCATAACATTTATTTCCTCTTACAGATTCCTCTTGCAAAAAACATTTATGGACTCATAGCTCCCAACTTTGGAGTTGGTTTTGCAATTGGTAAGTCACACGAGTCTTTTACCTAAATTTAAAACTTTGTTTTCCCATTACTAAGACAGAATTCCTCTTACTTGGGCAGACTATAGCTACTCAATCTAAAATATCTAGAAGTTTGACAGGAGGCTGTGGGCAGCTTAGCTCATGTACGGCTTGTAGATCTCCATAGAAAGGTACCGGCTCCCATGTACTAGTCATTTATTTCCTGAAAACCGGTCATATAAAAGCCTGCTATTTACAGAAGCAAAGCAACACTCCACTGCTGAGCTTGGGCAAACAGGAGAACTGCTTCCTCAGAATCCATTTGTTTGGGCTCATATCTGTGCACAGACCTTCTCATATGAGGCTGGGGGACAAAGAGACTTCACATGTATTTTTTGTATAAGGTTTGGTACAGAAAAGGTAGACTGATGTATTGATGACCAGCTGTACTGCAGGAATTTTCACAGGCAAAGTGGTGGAGTCTTTGCAGTAATGTGAGGAACAGTAAGTAATACGTTAGGGAAAAACCTTGTTAATATTTTGGATAAATAGCATATGCTTGTTTCTCATTTATAATATACACATTGATCATGACAAAAGTAAAGGTAAATCTGTCACAGGGTAAAGGCAGGAGTTGACTCTTTGGTACAGTAGAAAGAGTGGAGCCTTTGTGGACCCCTTAGACCAGGTTAGGTTCTCCTAGCTTGTATGTATACGTATACATAACCTCTCACAGTGCCTTTATAGCCTCCATCACAATCGTAATTTATTTTCCAACTCTTTGTTCGTTTTGTTCTCCCCTGTGTCCCAGCAACTTGCACATGTTAGGTGATCAGCAAATACTAGTTGAATGAAAGAAATGTCCCTTACCCTCCTGCCCCTGGTGGGTGTTCGGGTAAGGGGTCTATCATTTGAATGCCCTGCTGGGCGTGTTCACAGCCATCACCTCATTCAGCCAGTTATTATCATCTCCATTTTATCGCTGGGGAGACTGATGTTCAGAGAAATAAGGCATGACAGTGCTCACCCAGCCAGGGATTTGGACCCAGAACTCTGAATATATGTGTTTTTTCTTTATGCTTCCTGTCCCCGACTATTCAAGAGACCAGAGATTCTAATACAGGTCTTGGAGGTGGTGGTGGCGGTTTTGGTTTTTTTAGCCAACTAAATGAGCAAAACTCTTTCGATTTAAATTTCCTGAGTAGGGCGGGATGATCCCTCAGACTCCTTCCTGTTCTGGTTCCTTCTGATTCTCCCTAATACTTTCCAACTTTAACTCTTATAATCTAAGTGTGAGGCCACAGTGTGGATGGGGAGGGAGCTGCGTGAGGCATGTAGGTTTGCCCACTCTTTGAGGGCAAAGGACGAGTGGACCAGAAGATAGTGAATCAGGAAAACACCCACAGGAAGCAGGCTTGCGGTCCACACAACCAGTAACCAGCATCCCTCTGGATCTGAGGCACGGCAGGTGAGTCACCAGAGGACTGGGTGCTGTCCACCAGACAGTGGAGGACAAGGTGAGGCAAGGTGGAGAACAGCAAATGGTGGTCTGGGTTCCAGTCTCAGCCTCAAGCACCTTCAATCTGTTTTCAGCCAAAGGTACGTCGTAGGGAGTTTGCCTCAAGACTTGCAGGTAGCAGTGAGAAATCTTGGCAGGCTCGTGAGGTTAGGACACAGTCCCTGACATTCAGCTCATTATTGGTTTCCATCAGTTTTCTATAGACTGTGTTCCCTGATTGTCCACAGGCATGGTGGATTCATCAATGATGCCCATCATGGGCTACCTGGTTGACCTGCGGCATGTGTCCGTCTATGGGAGCGTGTATGCCATTGCCGATGTAGCGTTTTGTATGGGATATGCTATAGGTAAGGACGTTGGCTTTCAAAACAACCTTTTTTCTCAGTGCATGATTGATAATGCCTACTGAAAATTATTTAAACCTTTACACCTTTCTGCCTACAAGACATTTAGAGAGAGCTTTATCTAATTCTCTGTTTCCTGAAAGGTCCTTCTGCTGGTGGGGCTATCGCAAAGGCAATTGGATTTCCATGGCTCATGACAATTATTGGAATAATTGATATTCTTTTTGCTCCTCTCTGCTTTTTTCTCCGAAGTCCACCTGCCAAGGAAGAAAAAATGGTAAGCAAGTTTTAGGATGCAATGACGTATTTCTTGATAATTTTAGCATGGTCTCCTGGATAGTGCCTTATGGCTTAGTTCTAAAATGTATTTCTGCTCCTTTTGAACAGAACTCCCCAAATGTAAATGGTAAGAGTTCCTTTTTAGTTTATACCACATAGGGCAGCTACTTGTTTTACCGTATAGGGCATTATGTTTATATATTTGAAGAATGAAACTATTTTTGTACATAGATTAGCAGTCAATATAGCTCTTTTCATCAACCAAATATAAACAGGGATTGTTCAATTTAATTTTCTAAGGTTCTTGAAAATCTTGAAGATAACTTTTTTGCCTCTGTGCTTACTTCTAAGATCAGCCATTTTTGGTCCTGTTTGCTTTGCTCCTGACCCTTACAGCTTTCAGTAATAGTGTCTTAGTCCTTACTGCATAAGATTCTGGAGGTGATTTTAATGTAGGTAACAGACACTTATGGAAAAATATTGTTTATGCACCTTTGGGCACATGTTAGCACGTATGTATAACGTTTAAGTTCATAATTTCATGACCAGAATCATAGCTATAGGCAAGATGTAGTATTGAGTGTTAAGTGTTCCTCTTCTGAATAAATTCAAACTTACTGATTCTAAATTTGAATTTTGAAATGCATTGGTCATTTTACCCCTTCTGATAAGCATTCATACCTGGTTTGGTCCTGCTGCTGATTTTTTTAAACATCAAATGGTGATAGACACTCGTCTAGTTGAAAGATGAGGGCCTTAGGTTAAAGGTGAATAAGAGAAACAAGGCTGGGGGAGATGGTATTTGGTGTTTAGGAATGGGTGTGAGGTTCCCTTGTTGCTGTTCTCTAGGGAGTATGTCAGAAGTTCTCTCTGATGTTTGACCTGAAATGGGTTTTAAGGCTTTGGCATTTCTTTTTTTTTCTTTTAACATCTTTATTGGAGTATAATTGCTTTACAATGCTGTGTTAGTTTCTGCTTTACAACAAATTGAATCAGTTATACATATACATATGTTCCCATATCTCTTCCCTCTTGCGTCTCCCTCCCTCCCTCCCTATCCCACACCGGTGGTCACAAACCACCTAGCTGATCTCCCTGTGCCATGCTGCTGCTTCCCACTAGCTATCCACCCTACATTTGGTGGTGTATATATGTCCATGCCACTCTCT
>NC_041233.1:71370317-71476062 GCF_002837175.3 Physeter macrocephalus
GAGAAGGATAGGTGTTAGCTCTTCTCTAAATGTTTGATAGAATTTGCCTGTGAAGGCATCTGGTCCTGGGCTTTTGTTTGTTGGAAGATTTTAAATCACAGTCTCAATTTCAGTGCTTGTGATTGGTCTGTTCATATTTTCTATTTTTTCCTGGTTCAGTCTCGGCAGGTTGTGCATTTCTAAGAATTTGTCCATAAGGCTTTGGCATTTCTTGACTGCCCTTCTACATGATTATCCCTAAAGAGTGGATTTAAAGAGAGACACAGAGCCTGAAGTTAGGTTGTATGCAGTCTTTGTTTTGGGCACTTTTTGTATTTATTAATATGTGCAGTATATTTTAAAAATATGTCCAGCACTGAGCACTGGTCTTGTGCCCTTTACTCTATAGGATTTAAGTAGGTAATTTTGAATTACTCTTGAGCCATTTGACTCCTCCTCTTTGCCTATGCTTGCCAGCTCCGAACAGCCACAGCCATAGCATTATGTCATATCTCTCTTGGGGCACTTCCTGTTTTCCAGCCTGGTTGTCTAAGTTTCCTGTCTACCTTTGTTTGTCTGACCCCAGCACAGTACCTTGGCCCCAATCAGGGTCAGAAAATTCTCTGTGCCACCACAGAAAACAACGCTTGTCCTGTTGCCCCCGTATCAATCTGATTAAAGCCGAATGAAGATTACTCCCAACGCTATTTGACCCCCCCAAAAAATAAAATCACCTACAAATGTTCCTGTCATCCAAGAGACTGTTTAAGACTCAGGAGACAGCGCAGGGCCAGCATGGGCAGCCCTGGAGCTGAGCTGTCTGTCCCACGGGAAGACGATAGCCTCGACCTCACAGAGTGGTTGTGAGGATTAAATGAAAGAATACCAGTGGAGTGCGACCCCGGAGTCTGCACACAGTAGATGCTCAATAAATTGTCACGCGTTCCCATCTCACCCCACTCTCCTTTCTTGCTCTCACCTAACCCTGACTTACTCTGTCAGCCCAGCAGTACCCCAGTTTCCTCCCTCTCGTCTTCTCTGAGATGAGAGCCTCCTTTTACTCTCAGAGCCCAGGGCTGCCCAGTGGGCTTCCCTCGCCGAGCAGCAGACGTTAGTGGCTGTTGTGTTATCCGTTCGTCGGCAGCAGCGTGGGGGCTTATCTGAGGTCTTGGAGGAAGTGGATGAGGTCAGGGGACCGGGGGGGTGAGCTTGCCCTGCCAGCTCCCACTCTGGGGTCCCCACGTGATGGGCGGAAGTCAGGCCTCAGTGCCTCTTCCCACATTTAAACTAAGGCTTTAGTTCATTTAAAAAGGAAAGTGCTGAAGGAAGTGGAAGAGACGATTCTGAAAGGCAAAGCAACAAGAATGACAGGCTTCCAGAAGCCACTTCCACCGTAAAAATGTCAAAATCCTTAATAAGTGCCTGGCAAGATGAATCATTAAAAACTTGAGAGAATGCGCATCTGCATGCCCATAATTGATGCCCATAATTGAATGCATCGTGTCAGACGCCATTTGACTGGCATAATGGCAGCATGCGAAGGTGGCAGCCAATAGCTGCCACCTACTCACTGTGCAGGCAGAGCGGGAAGGCACCAGGTGGAAACCAATAGCGCCGGATGATGAGGGGGGCGAGGGCAGGAAGCAGTGTGTGCCACGGACGAGGGACGATAGATGACTGCCCGCTTGAGAAAATCCCATACAGACAAGTGCTGGCATTCAGGATCAGCAGTTACCAAACGCGGGGGACGTGAGAGCCAGAAGAAGGGATACAAACCTTAACAAATCATTCTTTCATTAGGAAGCATTCTGATTAAGTGGTGTTTGGACTTAAGCTAGAAATGGAAAATTCGAGTGCTATTTTATGGATCCTAAGTCATCCAGTCATGAACCAGTTTGTGAGCACTTGAGTTTTTCTTCCATTTGGTTTATTGGATTTCTGCTTTTTTTTTCTTTTTTAAAATAATCAGTGTTATCAATACAGGCAGAGAAAAAAGCCTGTTACTCCAGTTCCTCTGCAAGTATAAGAAACACCAACTCTGTCATCTAGGAAACTGTGTTCCAGTTATAAGACAATTGCTTACAGCCTCTAACTGTCAGAATACCCAGTAAGGAGGAAAGCTGTGTTCTGGAATGGAGTTTTATTTTTTCAGGTTGAATTATTTTTAAAGATAGGGCACATTTCTTAGGTCTTACTCTTGAAGTTTCTAATTGTTGCCCAGACAGGAAAGTAGGTGGTTTGAGGACTGCAGCTTTCTTTCACTGGGTGACCCTGATGCAAAACCATCACTTTTTTTTTTTTTTTTTAGAAGATGTGGTAAATAAATCTTTTCTACCACATAGGCCTGGTATCTTTCAAAGTCTTGAAGCCTGGAACTCTTACATTTTAATGCTTTTACTTTTTCACTGTCCCAGCTTTGTATTTGTGTTATTTTTACACTTCACTTGGTCCAGCATGTTTTTACCAGTTTGGAAATCCTGACTCTCCTGTGTCTGATATGAAACCAGGCATTTGGTAGGACCAGGGCTCAACTCTCAGGAACCAGGCATTGCCCTGAATTCAGGTGAAAATGCCCTCCCCCCCCTTTTTTTTTTCTACTTTTTCTTCAGTCCAGAGTCAAACACACCTTTTCCACACAGCAGTGAACGGAGCGCTGCTCTGATTACCAGGCTGCTTCCCGGACCGCTCTGCACGCGTCCCCCATGCACTTGACTTACCCACTCGATCTTGTTCATGCCCCTCTTTTCGTGGCACTTTTGGACTATTAGATGCCATCTGGCTTAATCATGTACAACTTAAAAACAACAACTGTGGCACAATAAATCTTTCAAAAGAGGTTCAGAAGCCAGTAAGCTAGGTTTTAAAAGGTACAGATGATCCTTTATTTTTTATTTTTTTTATTTTTTTATTTTTATTTTTTGTGGTACGCGGGCCTCTCGCTGTTGTGGCCTCTCCCGTTGCGGAGCACAGGCTCCGAACGCACAGGCTCAGCGGCCACGGCGCACGGGCCCAGCCGCTCCGCGGCATGTGGGATCTTCCCGGACCGGGGCATGAACCCGTGTCCCCTGCATCGGCAGGCGGACTCTCAACCACTGCGCCACCAGGGAAGCCCTACAGATGATCTTTTAAGAAAGAAAACTTCTTAACCTGATATAGGTAGTGTCAACAAATGCAGTTTGGTTAATTGATAAATTCTGTTTAAGTCTATATGATGCCAACTAACTGGTCTGACTGACCTTCCTCCCTCGCAATGTAGTTTTTTAATTGAGTCCGTATTACGTACCTAGTGCTAGGTTCCAGAGGTCCTTAAGTCTGCATGTACACACCGTTAGGTATAATGGTGGACAACCAAGGGACAGAAGGCAATTGTGATAAGGTAGAATGATGGCCATCCTTTCCAAGCCTGCCTCGCCACCTGTGGGCCTGGGGTCAAGGCCCCTGCCTGGCATTCGGGGCCCTGCAGTCTGGCCCCGGTTGGGCTTTCCCGTGAACGTCTCCCTGTGCCTCATCATCAGATCAGGGGTGGGGGGGTTGGTGGGGAGGCAGGCTGTTTTACTTAATGTCTCGTTTGGTAAATAACCTCTGCCGCACTCATTCCCAACTCCCTCGCTGTGAAAATCCTTTCCATCATTCAAGCTTCAAGTCCACCCCCATCGCTTCCACATTGCTTTCCCTGAGCGCTTAACCCACAGTGAACGCTCCGCCTGCAAACCCTATGGAACCTGTCACTCGTGTGCAGTGAGGTACCTAAGTTGCTGGTAGAGGACTTTAAGGGCACGGACACACATATCTGGTAGGTGCCCAGTAAGCTGCTGTCAGCCACGTGACCCTACTGTGCCCTAGAAAATGCCACATAAGTCGGGCGGTGTTTCTCGCAGTGCGTTTCTCACCCTCATGTGAGGGTAGGAATGGGGGATTTCGTTTTTAACCTGCCCCCTCAAGTGATTCTTGGGCACAGCTCTTTGAGGATCACTAATCCAGAGGCAAGACGTCGAGCTCTTTGGTGGCTAGACCTTTTGTGTTACGAGCGCACACCACGTGGGGAGAATGGTCCTGGTATACAGTGTCTGGTGCCTCAATTACTTATTTTTAGAAACTGAGCTCTTTATGAAGTCCTTGTATCAATTCACTTGGCAAGAAGCATAATCAAAAAAAGAGAGTTAAATTCGCAGCGGACAGTTGAGCTGGCCGCCTAACTTAGAGGGTCCTGGAAGTCCTTATCTTAACATGCCACCCAGCAGATCATTTAGCGTTTCTTGGGAAATGATAAATGGGTTAAGCGCTTGAGTGGAGACGGGGCAGCTTATCGAATCTGTGGGACAAGAACTGAGAGTAGCTAACGAGCGCCAAGGTAGGTTGCAATAGGCCGACAGAAGATAAATTTTAATCCAGATCAATGCTGCCATTTAGATTTTCAGACTGCACAGAAAGGCACTGGAGGAAATAGTTTCCGTGGAGGAAAACTCTGAAAGGCATTCTCGATGAGAGAATTCATTTCAGTTGCACCTGATGTCGTGCTCTGCACTCCCGCTGTCCTGTGGGGTGTCGCCAGAGCAGACTTCGGCATAGGCTGCCTGGGCTCGTATCTGCCCCATTCAGCTGCACATCCCTTGGTCAAGTTCTTCAACCTTTGCGCCTACACGGAGGGTTATCAAGCTACCACAGGGGGTTATTGTGAAGTTGAGGTATTGCACTGAAAATGCTTAGCACAGTCCTGGCATGATAAACCCCAGCTGTACACTCAGACTACGCGCTTGGTCTGTACACTTTCACGAGGAATGATGACTACGGTGCTCATCCACTGAGGGTGTTTATCAGTTGAGGATCAGTTGACCTTTAAAAAAGTTTTCAGTAGCAATAAGGGGAGTGCACAAGATTTTTATGTACATGAGAGGAATGTATTTTTTGAAATAACACTTGAGCAAGAGGAGGCCAGCCAGGATTTGGGGAGAGGTCCTCCTGAAATGCCATTTTAATAAATTTATTTTATTTATTTTTTGCTGCACTGGGTCTTGGTTGCTGCGCGCGGGCTTTCTCTAGTTGTGGCAAGCGGGGGCTACTCTTCATTGTGGTGCACGGGCTTCTCGTTGAGTTGGCTTCTCGCTGCAGTGGCTTCTCTTGTTGCAGAGCACAGGTTCTAGGTGCGCAGGCTCAGTAGTTGTGGTGCCCGGGCTTTGTTACTCCGCGGCTGAAATGCCATTTTTAAAAAGATAAGGGCCCTGTGACGTTTAGTCTAGGGAAATCTAAGGGGCCATGGCCGTGGTCTTAAAATACTGTAAGGGCAGACTGTGAAGACGGCTGGAATCAGAACTTGATCCACAAATAGAAACATGGAGACAGGTTTTAGTCCAGCCTCAGGGATGTTTCTAACACGAGAGCTTGCCTCATTAAGGAGGGAGGACCTCCTTATTAAGTGTTGCCACTGTGAAGGTACATTGGGTGACCTCCAGGATCCCCCCACCCTAATTCAAAGATTCTAAGTATAACCCAAACCTAACCTGCATAACCCTTTCTTCATAGCTTACCGTTTCCTCCAAAGCGACTTACGGATCCCGGCAGGTATAATGGGAATACTGCAGACTGCTGCTGCTGCTTCCTGTTGCCTGGAATTTTCAGTTTCGAACTCCAGGTCTTCTAGGGAAGGCACCTGGCAGTTGCACCAAATTACTGGTGGGTTGATAGTGGGTGGTACTATATGTAGCTTTCAAACTACTAATCCTTAGAGACAGGGTAAGACTATCTTCTCTTTATGAAACAGTAAGTTAATATATCCGCACTTTGCTCTCTTTTAGGCTATCCTCATGGATCACAACTGCCCCATTAAAACAAAAATGTATACTCAGAATAATATCCAGTCGTATCCGATAGGTGAGGATGAAGAATCTGAAAGTGACTGAGACCCTCAAAAGTCATCCAAGTATCTAATTGTATAAAACAGTGTTTCCAGTGAAATGACTCATCCAGAACTGTCTTAGTGATACCACTCATCCCTGGTGAAAGAGTAAAACCACCAAAGGTTTTCTTTTCCATGGTTATGATCGATTGCCAACAGCCTTATAAAGAAAAAGCTTTTCTAGGGGTTTGTATAAATAGTGTTGAAAACTTTATTTTATTTATTTGATTTTATTAAATATTATACAATATATTTTGACGAAATAGTGTAAATCTATAAATATTTGAATCCAAATCCAATATAATTTTTTAACTTACATTCACGAACACCTGGGCAAAAAAGTCTTATCTATTTTCTGAATATTGGTAATGAGTGTTTAAAGCACGCTTTATCTCCGAGACACTTCCAATAATGAGGAACTAGAAGGAAGTCTGAAAAACAGAATCAAGTAAGACGGCATATAGTATATAGTGACACTGAATGTTGAGTTACTGAACTTGTAATTACAGTTGACCTTGAACAACACAGGGTTTGGGGGTGCCGACAACCCTTGCAATCGAAAACCTGCGTACAACTTTACAGTCAGCCCTCTGTATCCATGGTTTCACATCTCTGGATTCAATCAACCACAGACCATGTAGTACTGCAGTCTGTATTTATTGAAAAAATTCTGCATATAAATGGACCCGTGCAGTTCAAACCGTGTTGTTCAAGGGTCAACCGTACTGTCAATATATTCATGAGTTAAAAGCTAGTTTTCTCAGATGCAGAAGACAAGAACTTGAGCCAGTCGTCTTTCGGATTTATCCATGAATCTCAGCGGGCATTAGTTTTCTATGTAATCACCTACCTGGAAACAGACGGTTGTAAATTATGTTTACGTGTCATGTGGTTGGCAGCAAACATTAAAGCCAATAAGGGTAAAATAGTAAATGTTCTGAAAGCAGAGAAAAGCACCCAAACGTATAAACAACTAGAAACTTTCCCTTTCAGATATATACTTGTCTTACCGGATGACGGAAAATTGAGGATAGGTATACCTTATACTGTCAGGGTTGTTTAAGCATGATGAGATATATCAACACCTAGCTCAGGTTTTAGAAAAGAAATTTAAAAGGCTAATAGCTGCTGTGATGTGAAAAAATCAGACTATAATTACCTTTGACCTGGAAGTCATCCACGTGTTTTCTAGGGATCTACTAATTTTAAGTTGTTTGAAACTATTATTTTTTAGACTTCTGAAAGTTGTTCACATCAATGTGAAAACATTTTACATGAAGATGAAGAAGGAATGAAATTGTCTTGAATCGTGTTAGGAAAACAGGTAAAAATAATAGGGTGGTCAGGGCACACCCCCTTTCACAGGCAGGAAAAAACCCAAACATCTAAAAATGTCTATGTAATACTGTATCACCTAGTGCTGTGTGATGTAGTTTTTCTAAGCATGACGACGTTGATGTGCCTTTTCGATGTGATAGCAAGTACCGTGTTAGTGAACATTGTTAGTTTACATGGAGTTTTGTATGAGATATGAAGATAGTGTGGAATGTCTCAAATAACACTTGTTCATTCTGTAGTTCTGTAATCGTAAACAAAAACTACTTAATGTCAGTTCTTTGTTAAGCTAAAATTGTGCTCCTGTTAGCTTGGAAGGACCCCTCAACCTTATAATTCTCTAAGAAAGTAGCTAATACTTCCCATTTTCTTTATGAAGCTTTTTTTGTGGGGCTTTGATCTGAAGTCTGGTTTTCAAGCGCGTGTGTTGGAAGCAAACAAGCATCCTACTCGTGTATTTGCGTTGGGCGACTTACACAAGGACTCTGCTTTGCTGGAGGCACTTCTATGGCTAAAGTAAAGGCAGGATTGTTCTCTACTTCTGTAGGGGAGAGCCTTAAAAAAGAATGTGCTGCAAATCAATTCTCTTGCGGGGTTTGTGGTTCTCCTCACTCCCAATACCATGTAACTTATCCCTCTTTTATTTTTGCCTGTAAGGCTTCAGTCCCTTCAAGAATGACTGGCAGCCATGTCTGCTGGTGATCCCTAGAGATCATATAAAAGATATATATTTTTCAGAACTGTTTTGAGAGCAAAAGGTATCTATCAGTTGTATCTGAAGGAGAAAAAAATTGTAAGGTCTTTTATATGACTAGTATTCTGGGGTTGGCAAGACTATGAAAAGAGCTTTTTTTTTTTTTTTTAACGTGTGTATCAGAACAAAGAACACACAGCTCTCTGAACATTTATTTTTTGAGCAGAGGTGGTTTTTATGTTTGTACCTGGCAAAACAGATACAAAAAGCTTAATGAGGTAGTGATGAATATTCAATTCTTTCTTTTGACTTTTAAGTGTATCCACCTACATCATGTTTTAGCTAGTTTACTTAATAAATCTTCTGAACACCACTGTGCCTGTTGTATTCCTTTGTTAACTAGATATTATCATTGGAATAAAATATGTAAGAAGGTATTGTTTTAACTGTGGGTATTCAATTAAAAACTATTCTTCTTTGCTTGCAGGCATCAGGTAAAATCTACTCCAGACTAGTTTGAACCATACTTTTTGGCTTTGCAAAATTTGTTTTAAATTGAAGTATGTAACTAGCCACATGGTGTCAGTGTGGAACCAACCAGTAAGTTATCCTTGCATCTCTAAAGTTATATTGTTTTCCTGATTGCTACGAACAAATAACTATATCTGATGAAAATAACTATGATATGCAGCCACTTGACACAGTAGGTCCACGGCCCCTGGAAGTTCCATAAAGCTTAGGGTGTGCATGTGTGCACCTTTCAGGGGTGAGAATCCATGGTTTTAAACAGATCTTAAAATGGATCCATGGCTTAAAAAGGCTTAAGGGAACCTCCCCCAACCCTGTCTTTAAAGGAAAGCTGTTATCTCTCAATTTAGAAATAATCTCAATACATTTTAAAATTAAAGTGATTTTAAATTTATTCACTTTTAGGGGACTTAAGATTTTATTATCTTAATATTAGTAAGAGCCAAAACCCTTCAAACTGCCTTTCAAAAAATTCAAAAATACTTAAATTTAGAATTGACAGTACCCTCAAATTTTTAGCATGTGTTTTCTCCTCTCAAATTCACAAAATGGCCACATAGTATTTTAACTAGTTCTGATACAGAAGAATGTAAGGTTTGATATTAAGAAATGTAGCATATGAATTGATTCTAAATGCTAAAATATCGCTCAGCTTGACTGTCTAACCTAATAATTCATCTAAATACCAATGTAGCAAATACACTTTAGTCCAATTACTACTAGATAGCAGAGGCAAATCCATAAATCTGATTTTCACAGCATAAAGAAATAGTAAGACCAAAATTTAATGCTTTTAGACAATTTTCAGAATAGCAATTTTGTTTAGCCAAAGCAGACTTTAAGCTTATCTTCATGGCCCAATTATACTAGGCAATAATTCCATAGAGATGCAGCAGTCACCTTTTTCAGATGACATCAAATGAAGATATTCTTGTTTTCTGTGGTAGTTTTTATTTAATATTATTTTTTAGCTATTGATAACATAGCATGGCAGAAAGATTACATCAGGAATGTGATATAATACAACTGTTTTCACTGAAGCCTTATACCTTACTATTCCTTAGGCTATTGGAGTGTCCCACCCCCCCCGCCCCCCCTTGCACGAAACTACAACTGTGATGCCTCTACTGCCTCTCCCAGTAAATAGAAAAATATTGCACTACATTGAAGGTATATTTTACAAATATCATTAGCAGCATTACTGAGCTTTCCATAATTGTGGTTCTACAGAGTTAAATACTTTTAAAACATGAGTAGATTTTTATGAAACCAAAGTTTCGCATTATTTCTACAGCTCTTTCAAATGCATCAGTTTCAGCAGCATGCTTGGATGTCACTAAAACTTCCATGGTATAATCCAAAACCACCAGCCACTTACTCTGCCTACCAGGTTGTCAGTGGTAAGTGATTTTTTAATAAGATGACAGTTGGTTATTACATTGGGCAGATTGTTTCAAGCTATTGTTACAGAACACCATTTTAGCTTTCAGTGAATTTGGTGTATAAAGACTTCTACAGCAGTGTTCTTTTAAAATGCAAGCATGTTTAAACAAAAATGGGGGGTATACACAGATATATTTTTGTTATAAACTTGGCCAAGAACGGTATTTAGTTTCCTAATATTTTACTTAATAATAAAATAGCAAGAATGAGAACTGGCTATTGATTTTAAAAGTGGAATGGCTTTTCTACCCATAAAAATGTTTTTATCATCCATATAACCCTTTTATTTCAATAGCTTTTTACTGTTCAGAGAACTTTTGCAGTTATGCTGTTGTTTTCCTCACAACAATCCTGTGAGGTAGAATAAATTTCGTTTATTCCTACCTTACAGCTGGGGAGCCTGCAGCATGGAGCCCTTTCGTGGCTTGCCTATGGTTACACAGTTCACTAATGGCCAACAGAAGAGCTTGAACTTAAACTCTTGTATGGAGTCCTGGGTTATAGACCTGGGCCAGAATCCTTACTATTATACTATGCCTTTTCCTGCCAGCCATAAAAACTGTCATCTAGTTTTAAATTCATGTCAGTTTCACTATATAGCAATTATCATAGTAGTTACCTACAAAAGGGAAAAACGTACATATCTATCTATTTTATAGACATATAAAAGGCCAAAACTTTTATGGTATACCAAGAGGTCATGCTCACATGTTTTCCCTCAGTCATGTTATTGGGATCCACACGATGGCTTGAGTATCGGACTAGACCTTCATTTTAAGAGAGAAATGGTTCCAATTCCTATGTATCTATGCTGTGTAATTTTTTTTTTAATAAGACATATAATAATGCTTCTGAACTACAGAAGCTTTCAGAACGATCACCATTCCTTTAAGCCTGTAGGATGTCAGACAAAGCAATAAATCTATTTTGCATGATTCCTCTCCCTTACAGCATTCTCATGCATGACTATTTTTCTAAAACAAAACAGCCAAACCAGATATCAACAAGGTCATTTTAAGAACAGTCCTCTGAAACTTCAAACATCTACATGCTTTATTTCCTATGGGAGAACTGAAGATGAAAAATAATCATAAATGTTTAGTACTTCCATTTGAAAGGCAAGTGTCAACATTTTGAAAGATTATATTTCAAAATCCTACTGGTTACTGTTTTTTTTGTTTGTTTTTTTTAGTAATCTGGTCATCCTCTCAAAATTCTTGACCAACTGCATTCTGTATTTATTCCCTATTGCATTTTGTTTTTCAATGCAGGCTCTTCAAATTAATCACTATATTCTCACTATACTTAAACTGCACATAAGCTTTAGAAAAAAATTTCACAAAAGCATAAAAAAACAAGCAATATATGTAAATTTTTTTTTTTTTTTTTACTAAATCAGCATAACTAACTAAAGCTGCGGCATCTGCTTTCATGTTACATTTGGCAAAATCAAAACAAAAAGCACTCCCCCAAACCACAAAATAACAAAAATCTCAAGCAAGTAGATATGACAAACTTCATCACACAAAGTAAGATTCAAAACCTGTTCCCTCAATGATTGCTGTTGTCAGTTAGTTTGGGCATGCAGCAAATTTGTTGTTATAACTGTGATAGAAATGAAAGTATTTCAAGAATCTGGACAGTATCCTATTTAATACTAATTCAAAAACTAGGAAGAGAAAGGAAAAAAAACACAATGAGACATCACACCTACATAAACACAAAAAGTCAGCTTACATAATTACATAATTAGAAAAAGTTAAAAATAAATTAATTAGTAAAAATAAATTCCCAGTATAAACCCAAAAAGCATAGCTATAAATGCAATCTGAAACAACCAATTTAGTGAGCTGGTCATGTTTTTGCTGGAAAACCACCTTTTCCACTCTAGTTCTTACACAAGCAAATAACTGTGAGGAAGCAGGCCAAAGTGCATAATAAGAGGGTTTAAATGTGGTTATATCTGTGGTACTTTAGATGCAACTTTTCCTCAATCACTTGAAAGTTTAAACAGACTGTTACACAGACTCAGATGGGCCAAATAAGTCATCTGATATGCTACTGAATGGCTGAGAGTCTATTAGTTGGGTTATTTCACTATCAAGGTCTTCTTCCGTATCATCTGTGTACTTGCTTATTTTCTTGGAGTGCTGGTCTAAGGACAGACTTTCTAAAGATTCAATATCTTCAATGCCTGCTCTGTAGTGGATCATAAGAAGTGTTAGAGCTTGCAGTCTTTCACCTGATTTAGCCAAAGCAGCAGAAAGAAGTGATTTTTTCCTCGTATCTGTTGTCTCTTTTTCTTCTCTAACAAGGGAATTATTATGTTCCAACTCCTGATCAATTTCATTCTGCAGTTTATCTAGCATGAACTCTAGTTTCTGGATCCTCTCCTCTGTAGGCAACCCCCTGTACAGATCACGACCGATTTCTTTAACTGCAATGAAAACGCTGTCATCCAGACCACCCTCCTTTCTCACTAATTTTATTCCTGTGTTGTTGCCCCGTTTAGAAGGGCTGTTTGGGCCACAGATCTCTGTGTCACTGCCTTCGTTGTCTGATGTGTTGGGTGTGTGTTTTGGTGAAGGTTCTACTAGATCAGTTCCTGGCTCAGAAAGGCGAGTTTTAGAGACTTGACGCAGATTTAACAAACGAGAGCTCGTATTGATAATATGTCTTGTCAAACCTGTTGTTCTGTTGACTGACTTCCCAGCTTCAGCATCAACACGAGGGGGCAGGCCTAAGAGGGTTTCTTGTCCTTCCAGCCTGAGATTTTTCAGGGCCCGGTCTATCCGTTGATCTGTTGCTCCACAAAGAGGAGTCTCGGCTAGACACTTTTCCTGACATTTTTTATGGCAAACATAAGCACAGAACATACACTGGGAAGCAGCTTTAGTCCAAACTTTTTTCTTACAGTAATCACACCAAGTTGGGTTCTGGAACTGAGTATCCTGGAAACTATGTTTATTTTCTGTTAGACCCATCTGTCCAACAAAGTGCTCCTCTTTAGGTAGGGCAGAAACCTCTTCAACCAAATGGAGTTCTTTTTCTTTCTCTAAGTTAGTAACTACATGGTGGTCTGGCTCTCCTTCTTTCAGATATTTGAAGTGAACAGTAATATCACCGAAACAAAATTTGTCATTGAACCCCTTCTGCATACTCAGATTACGCAGCGCGGTTCTCGTGACCATGGCCTTAGGTGATGGGGCTTCCAGTCTGAATTTGGAAAGGTATTCCATGTTCGATGTAGCTAAGCATCCTAAAGCCACCTCTTCAAGTTTTAAGCTGACATGCCCCAAACAGATGAGACCCCCTAATTTGAAAGGATCCCTGCACCACAGTGCGATGTTTAAGTACCTGTGGCAGGCTTCTATGTCAAAGAGACAGCTGGCTCTGGTTCTTGTCCATTTTCCAAGCTTATTACGGTAAAGAATTTCTGACGATTCCCACGTTTGATGGTCATCTGAACTGTCCTTAGGAGGGCAGGAACTTTCTGAAGTCAAATCTTTTGCCACTTCTTGCTTTGCTAAAAACTGCTTAGCTGCAGCTGCTTCTTCTACGTGATCCAGATTTTTCGCTTGCTTTTCAGCAGGTTTATCTGCAGCAGGCGGTGGCAGCACCTTCTCTGGCTTTTCAACGAGAATATCTGGTTCTGCCTGACTTGGGGCATCAGCAGAAGGCAAAGGAACTTTGACTTGCGGTCGTGGTGGCACAGGTGGTTTGAAAGTGGATCCTTGGGTGGGTTTTGACACTTGTGCTGGTTCTGTTATCTCAGAAGATTTTAGGGCCAAGGGCTTATTTCCTTCTTTGGATGGAAGTTTTGGGGGTGGTGGGTAACTTCCTACAACTAATTTACGATTTAAAACTGGTGATATAGTTCCAAGGGGTTTAACAGAAAGTGTTGTTGGAGTACGTTTGGGACTGTGACTTAATGACTGTGCCTCATCTTTGACCTCAGTCTGTGCTCTCACATCACTTGCTAAGTCTTCAAATTCAGAATCCAGGTCTCTGTTTTCAGCATCTACTGCCAACCCACTTGTTTCCTCTTCATAGTTTGGTTGGCATGAGCCTGACAGAAAGCTGTCTTCCAACTGTCCGAAGTTATCTTGCAGCACTGCACCCTGGTTACTCTGGCCAACAGGCCTCTCATAATATACGAGGACTCGGTCGCCAGCCTGCTTGATAAGCTTCAACACTTGCAGTGTAGATGTGATTTTCACACCTGTTTTAAGATATTAAAAGGGAAACATGTAAATTACTGCAGTAAAAATTACCTAAATTCACTAAGTGTAATTGCCATTAATTCATGATTACTTAACTAATGGAAAAGTAATAGTGAAACCTCTAAAATACCTTACGGGCTTATGGATACATCAGTGTACTGATTCTTAAACCCTGACTGCTCCGATGTCCTGGAAACATTTACCTTTTCAAACCAAATGATGACATGAAAATCCTGAGGAGGGTGTCAAGCTGCTAACTCCTAATTGCTTCCCATTCCTTCCTAGGTTTAAAAGACATTTTTCCTCAGTTTGAACTGAAGTGAGCAGAGTGAGACCTATTGAAAAGGTTGTATTAACGGTTAAATCAGGCTTAAAAAGATGGGAAACTGTGATTATATTGAGGGAGATTGTAAAATGCATCAGGGATTATAAGCTATGTGGTGAATGATTCAAATTAAGAGACCAATGCTTGAAATAAACTTAGCAAAATATTGGGTTGGCCAAAAAGTTTGTTCTGTTAGTGAATACATTGTTCAATAAAAGTCTCGGTGAAAATGAAAAATGTCTTTTATTTTCACTTAAAACTGAACAAACTTTTTGGCCACCCCAATACTATTATGAATAGTGGACTCTTACAGATTCTTTTCATTAGCCCTACCCATCAAACTAATCTTTTTCAGGACTAGAAAGAATAAGGAAGGCATAATAGGAAGGCTTTAAAATTAAACAAGTTGTTTACTATCTGTATCTGTATCAATAATATCTTAAGTTTTCATTTTATTTTCTAACAGGTGCTACATCAATTAGTTCAAAATTCAAAAAGTACAGAAAGATGTACAGTGAAAAATCTCCCCTCCACCTCTATCTCCCAGGTGTATTGTCCCTTTCCTGAGGCAATCAAAGCTTCTGATGTATTCTTCTAGGGATATTCTAGGTGTATCTTTTAAAGGCTCTATTTTTTCCCTACCCTCCCCCAAACAGTACTTACCTAAGCCAACCCTTTCTGTAGGAGTTACAGAAAGGTGAGAAGGGGTCTTTACTTTCCAAAGGTCTTAAGGCCATCCTAAATAAATCAAAGTAACATCAGCCCCATCTAATAACCTGACTTCAGAGTTCCTCAACCTCTATATTCTCCTACTTCGGCTGCCCAGGCAAGACCATGCTTTAGACTTGGTCATCACTTGGAAGTTTTCCACATCAAAGATCTTTTACTTGGAAATTAATCTCTGATCACAATCTCCTATTTCCACCTCTAACTGAATCTGTTTTGAGGTAGTTTCCATGTCCAATCATACCTCCTTTGCTCTCATGGTCCAGCTGGTCTCCTGATACCACTTGCTTTTCTCCCCAACCTCAGTTCAAGACTTCAGTGGTGTTCACACCAAGCTTTTTTATTCTTTTGCCCCAGCCCTTCCTCTTCTACCATCTACCTGTCTTTCTGATCCCCAGCTTTGCTAGCCCCTTATCGCCCTTTCCTGCTCCTAAGCTTATCACCTGGATACAACTCCCGAGTTATACCATCTCTCTGCAGCAAGGCTTTCAGTGCTGCTTTAGCATTCTTTTGATTGGTCTCTAAACAACTAAGTCTCCAACACCAGCTTCAAACCTTTCTTATTCCCCTGAAACCCACCCTTCCTACTCTCTTTTATTCTGTAGATGACATCACCTTATTTACTGAAGATCAGTAAGAAGCCACCTCTTCTCCCTGCCAATCATTTTCAGGATTAAGCTATCTTAGAGGAGGAAGTATCCCTTGTACTTTGGATCCTACTCCCCATCCCCTTCAGGACTTTGCTCTATCAATTATCCTTGCTAAAATTTTAATTCCCTTCCTTCTTCTCCTTTAAAACCTTGTTTTCCTTGGTTTTCACAACACTGTACTAATTTGGCTCTGATCATCTCTGCTTTCTTTTTTCCCCCACCTATATCTGTCCCTTGTATGCAGATGTTCCCATGGTTTTGTCATTAGTTTCTCTGCCTTTTTGTTCTCTCCCTAGATCACACCCATTTCAGTAGTTTCAACTATCAACTTTTTCTTTGGTTGGCATCCCCTCTTCTTCACTCTAGTCGTACATTCCCAGCTACTTCTGGATATCACCACCTGGTTGTTTCGTTGATACTACAAATTCAGTGAAGTTAAAACCTCTTTGACCTTCTCATCTTCCTGTTCTCACTACTACGTGAATCAATTTGCCACCCTCCCAGTTAACCCGATCTGAATCATGGAGATGGTTGACTCCCTAGATTCAGTCTACTGTCAATCCTATTAGAGTTCCAGTCCATTTTCATTCCTGGTTCAGATCCTCCTGACCACTGGCTTCCACTATAGTAATAAACAGCTTTTTACTATGATCCCTCACTTAGATCTTCCCTATTTATTTTTTTGCGGTATGCGGGCCTCTAGCTGCCGTGGCCTCTCCCGTTGCGGAGCACAGGCTCCGGATGCGCAGGCTCAGCGGCCATGGCTCACCCGCCCAGCCGCTCCGCGGCATGTGGGATCTTCCCGGGCCGGGGCGCGAACCCGCGTCCCCTGCATCGGCAGGCGGACTCTCAACCACTGCGCCACCAGGGAAGCCCCCAGATCTTCCCTATTTTAATCACCAAACATATATTGCTTCCCAGTTTTCCTAAAACATTGGCTCAAAAACCTTTAGCCTACAAACTCATACTGAAATTCAGAGCTTTCTAGTATGACTTCATGATTCATCCAGCCTTAATTTCTGCTGCTTCCCTTTAACCACACTATGTCCCAGCAAAACTGTAATAAAAATTAAGTCCATCTAATGATCTGAGGTAGGCAAAAAACTTCAGCTCAATCTAAACTCATTCTTTGTGACTTAACATCTGCCTCTTGGGACTGTTCAGCCAAATATGGATTATTTTTCTTTTGAAATATTTCAAATATATGCAAAAGCAGAGGAAACAGTAAAATGAACTCCATCATTGAGCTTAAATATAACAAACATTTTGCCAATCTTATTTCAATTATCATCAATCCTGTTACTAAATGTTTTTTTAAATGTTATATACCCATACAAAGCATAGCTATAAAAAAAAGAATGTGTATCATACCCTCCCCTTATCTCAATGAATATTACTATTATTTTTACAAATGTTAGACACGAAGAGATGACTTTTGCTTTTTCACCCTGCCTGTATTTATACTGCTTGGATTGATTGATTGATTTTTGATAATAGATATTTACTGCTTGTATAATTGAAAACAAAAATCTTTCATAAAAGGACATAAAAAAGAAAACAATTTTATGCTGTAGGTAAAACCAAACAGGGTATGTATACATATAAAAAATTCATACTGAACTATGATTTTTAGCTGAGGGATAACTGTTATGTTTATGTTAAATGAATACGTAACAGATGAGGTTTATTTTATAGCCTTATTATCCTAAGTGTCTATGAACCAGTATCATCATCTGGGAGCTTGTTAGAAATACAGAACCTGGAGCCCCACCCCAGGTCTACTGAATCAGAATCCACATTTTAACACCATGCCTGGGTGATTGGAATACACAACAGAGTTTGAAAAGCACTGTTTATGACATAATCAGAGGGATTTCCGTGTGAAATATTGACTTAGTGGGGCTTCCAGGTATGAAATTAAATAATTTTCATTATTTTATTGTCATGATGGATATGAATTAAAGGTAGAGTTTCTTCAACATATAACCAAAGACAATTGCTCCTTAATTTAGGAACTAATCTACCTTGTTATTTACTGTTTTAGCTGTTGAGAGAATATTCCATGTTGCCTTTAAAAGCTCAACTGTAACCAACCATGGGTTCAAGAAATCTCTTGACAAGCCTAGAATGGGTGGGCCAGGTACTACAAAGGTCTGGAAAGGTTTGGACTTTTCCTCCACTGGTGTCCACAGTGAGTCTTACTGCTTATTTATAAACATGCAAGCAAATAATCTGCCTAACAATAGAGAGTTTTTGTTGTTATCAATCCAACTGATAGGAAGGCAAGCAGGTGACACATTTTTCTGCCAGTGACAGTGATTTGGGCTGCACTCTGAATGACAATCTACTAACAAATGGCCGGCCAGTCAGGAACAATAAGGGGCAACCAATATGGGGCCACAGGACAGTTCAGGTATGCCCTCTTAGACAAGGAATCTCTCTCCTGTTAATTATCTAGTCCTAAGTGATGGGGACAGTAGTGCTAACATTGTCAGTTTTAGGCTCAGAGTAGTAATGGTGGTGGCCACACAGAAAGATAACTGTTGACCTGCCCTTTCTTTCACATTCAATTAAAAAAAAATAGAAGTAGAAGGAGGAAAATGGTCTAAAGATGAAGTATTTTAAAGATTTATAATTAGAACTAAAATGACGTGTTTTAAATTTTTTAAGGCTTCCTTCACATTTTTATTTATAGTATAGTTATTACTTTCTTTCCATTGTAAAAGTAACGTGCTTATAGAAATAAAGAAGGAAGAGGGACTTCCCTAGTGGTGCAGTGGTTAAGAATCCACCTGCCATTGCAGGGGACACGGGTTCGAGCCCTGGCCTGGGAAGATCCCACATGCTGCGGAGCAACTAAGCCCGTGTGCCACAACTACTGAGCCCGCACGCCTAGAGCCTGTGCTCCACAACAAGAGAAGCCACTGCAATGAGAAGACCATGCACCGCGACGAAGAGTAGACTCCGCTCGCTGCAACTAGAGAAAGCCCGCACGCAGCCATGAAGACCCAACACAGCCAAAAATTAAAAAAAAAGAAAGAAGGAAGAGAGGAAAAACCCCCACATCTGTTCTCTGGTTTTCTCTGTAAATGTCAGGTATATTGCACATCAGCATAATTACCTCCAATAGCAATCAGTCGATCTCCCCGCTGAAGATCAGCAATTGCAGCAGGCGAGTTTGGGGCCACGGTCTCAATTATGACGTGCCCAGCATACCCGTCAGTTGACTGGACAAGACGAAGTGTAAGTCCGACACTTTGTAAATTCCCCTTTATTAATTCAACCTTTGATAAAGATAAAAAAAAGAAAACAGATTCAATGGGTTCACAGTAGTGGAGTGAGAAAACACTTAACACATCGAGAGCACGACAGTTGATGCTGACTTTTATACCATGGTGATTATTATTACAGACTAATAAAGGAGGGAGGAAATCTTTATTGTGACAATATAAATTAACATATGCTCAGACTGCACATTTGTGCCATCGAACCTTTTAAATGATGAGGTGAAAATAAACAAATAGAAATCCTAAATATTTTTCCTACATCTGGTATAGCATGTGGCATGCACTCCCTAAACTCTGACATCATTACCAAAGATGATTTGGTTTTTAAGGTTTTATTACAGAAAATTTAGAAAATATACAAAAGCACAAAGAATAATTAAAATGAACCCTGTGGTAGGTTATAAAATATAGTAACAAATTCTCCTTGACTTGAATGCATGTCCCTTTGCAATTAGTACTTTACCAGACCTGCCATTAGAGGTATACCTGTTTCTCCATCCTTCTCTCAGCAACCAATATAACTAGAAAAAAACAGATGAAGACATAGACGATCTGAACATGATCAGCCTTGACTTAAATGACATTTATAGAACACTATACCTAACAATGCCAGAATACACATTCTTTTCAGGTACACATGGTAAGTCCACCAGGATGTGCTGTGGTCATAAAACAAGCGTTGATACACTTAAAAAGACTGAAATCCAAGATACGTTCTTTGAATGGAATTAAATTAGCAATCAATTAACAATAAGAAAACTAGAAAAACCCCAAACATTTGGAAAGTAAAACAACACACTTTAAGTAATTCATGGTCAAAGAAGAAATCAGAAGGGAAATTAAAAAATATTCTGGGGACTTCCCTGGTGGCGCGGTGGTTGAGAATCCACCTGCCAATGCAGGGGACACGGGTTCGCGCCCTAGTCCGGGAAGATTCCACAAGCCGTGGAGCAACTAAGCCCATGCGCCACAACTACTGAGCCTGCAACTCTAGAGCCTGTGAGCCACAACTGCTGAGCCCGTGTGCCTAGAGCCTGTGCTCTTCAACAAGAGAAGCCACCGCAGTGAGAAGCCCCCGCACCACAATGAAGAGTAGCCCCTGCTCGCCACAACTAGAGAAAGCCCACGTGCAGCAACCGAGACCCAACACAGCCATAAAAAAATAAATTAAAAAAAATATTGAGTGGAATGATGATGAAAATACAATCTATCAAAACTTGTGGGATGCAACTAAAACAGTGTTTAGAGGAAATTTATAGTTGTAAATACTTATATCAGGAAAAAAATTCTAAAATTAGTGATCTCAGTTCCTTCCTTAAAAAACTAGAAACCCCAGGGGCTTCCCTGGTGGTGCAGTGGTTGAGAGTGCGCCTGGCCTGCCAATGCAGGGGACACGGGTTCGTGTCCCGGTGGGACACATGTGGGAAGATCCCACATGCCACGGAGCGGCTAGGCCCGTGAGCCATGGCCGCTGAGCCTGCGCTCCGCAATGGGAGAGGCCACAACAGTGAGAGGCCCGTGTACCGCAAAAAAAAAAAAAACCAAAAAACAAAAAACTAGAAACCCCAAAGTAGAAGGAAAGAAGAACAGACATCAATGTAATAGAAACTAAAACAACAGAGAAATCATGAAAGCTGATTCAATGAAATAGTCAATAAAACTGATAAGCCTCTAGGATAGACTGATAAAGAAAAATGTGTACTACAGCCTGCGCTCCGCAATGGGAGAGGCCACAACAGTGAGAGGCCCGTGTACCGCAAAAAAAAAAAAACCCAAAAAACAAAAAACTAGAAACCCCAAAGTAGAAGGAAAGAAGAACAGACATCAATGTAATAGAAACTAAAACAACAGAGAAATCATGAAAGCTGATTCAATGAAATAGTCAATAAAACTGATAAGCCTCTAGGATAGACTGATAAAGAAAAATGTGTACTACCCAAATCAAAATAAGAGGGGAATATCACTACAGAATCTAGAGACATTAAAAGAGTAGGCAACATTATGCACAACTTTATGTCAATATATTTGACAACCTAGATGAAATGGAAAAATTTCCTTGAAAGATAACAAATGAGAAAAACTGACTAAAAAAATAGAAAATTTGAACACCCCTATATCAATTAAAAACATCAAATTCACAAACCTTTACACAAAAAAAATCCCTCCAGGTCTAGACTGCTTCATTGTGAATTGTTGAAACAACAATCCTACTTGGAATCTTTTAGAAATAGAGAAGGAGGGTATGCTTCCTAAATCATGTGTTAAGGCCAATGTAACCCTAATTCCCAAACCCAGACAAGAAAGCAGAACTACAGACTAATATTTCTAACGTTCAAATATGGATGCAAAATTTCTTAACAAAATTTTAGGGAATTCAACCCAATAATATATGAAAAGGATAATAATCATAACCAAGTGGAGTTGATTCCAGGAATTCAAGGTTGATTCAAGCACCCAGGAGTCAATTAGTGTAAGTCACCATATTAAGAAAAGAAAGGAGAAAACCATATAAACATTTTAATAGCCGCAAAAAAATCAACATCCATTTATGATAAAAGCCCCCAACAAAATAGAGCTACAAGGGAACATCCTAAATCTGATTATAGGCATCTACAAAAATCTGTAAGTAACATAATACTCAAGGGTGAAAGACCTGTTTTCTACCCAAGATCAGGAACAAAGCAAGGATTTCTGCTCTTACCACTTCAATTCATTATTATACTGGGGGGGTGTGTTAGGGTCATGATGTAAGAAAAGGGAAGACATAAAGAATGGAAAAGGAGAAGAAAAACGGTCTTTATTTGCATATAATATGACCCTATACATGGATAATCCCAAGAAATCTACAAAACAACTTTTAGAACTAACAAGTGAAATTAGGTCACAGACTACAAGGTCAATATAAAAAAGGCAAATATGTTTCTATATATTACCAACAAATAATTAGAAAATAAAGAAACCAAATTAATTTGGAAGAGCATAAAAATACTTAGGATTAAATTTTTAAAATTTATCTTTCATTGAGGTAACATTGGTTTAGAACATTATATAAGTTTCACGTGTACATTATATTTCTACTTCTGTATACACTACAGTGTGTACTCATCACCAAAAATTTAGTTTCCATCTATCACCATACAACTAATCCCCTTTATCCATTTCACCACCACCTCTCCTCCCGGCTCCTTCCTCTCTGGTAACCACTACTTTGTTCTCTATATCAACATGTTTGTTTTTGTTTGGTTTGTTCATTTATTTTGTTTTTAATTGTTTATATTCTACAATATGAGTAAAATCATAAGGTCTTGTCTTTCTCTGACTTACTTCATTTAGCACAATGCCCTCAAGGTCCATCCATGTTGTCACAAATGGCAAGATTTCATCTTTTTTTTTAATGGATAAGTAGTATTCCATTGTGTATGTGGGGTGTGTGTGTGTGTCTGTGTATGTATATATATATATATATATATATATATGTATATATATATATATATATATATATATATATATATACACATACCACATCTTCTTTTAGGATTAAATTTTTTTTTAACATCTTTATTGGAGTATAACTGTTTTACAGTGGTGTGTTAGTTTCTGCTTTACAACAAAGTGAATCAGTTATACATATACATACGTCCCCATATCTCTTCCCTCTTGCATCTCCCCCGCTCCCACCCTCCCTATCCCACAACTCTAGGTGGTCACAAACCACCTAGCTGATCTCGCTGTGCCATGCGGCTGCTTCCCACTAGCTATCCACCCTACGTTTGGTAGTGTATTTATGTCCACGCCACTCTCACTTCGTCACAGCTTACCCTTCCCCCTCCCCATATCCTCAAGTCCATGCTCTAGGTCTGTGTTTTATTCTCGTCCTACCCCTAGTCTCTTCATGACATTTTTTTTTCTTAGATTCCATATATATGTGTTAGCATACGGTATTTGTTTTTCTCTTTCTGACTTACTTCACTCTGTATGACAGACTCCAGGTCCATCCACCTCACTACAAATAACTCTTTAGGATTAAATTTAATTGAAGATGTCCAAAACCTGTATGCTGAAAACTTCTGCAAAGGGAAATTAAAGAAGACCTAAATAAATGAAGAATGACACCATGTTCATGGATTGGAAAACTCATTATTGTTAAGATGCTAATTCCTCCCAAATTTATCTACAGATTCAAAGTAATCCCAGTAAAAAATCTTTGCAGGCCTTTGGAAAGGTAAAAGACCTAGAATAATCAAAGCCATCCTTAAATAGAACAAGGCTGAAGGACTTATACTACCTAATTTCAAGGCTTACTATATAATGTTAGTAATTAAGACAGTGTGGTATTAGCCTAAGGACAGATATTAGTTGTAGAAATTAACATCATAATTTCTTAAGATACCAAATTTTAGACAACGTGTTGACTTCCTACTGTAATAGATAAGGATGACAGTCCATTCTCCTGCCCCCAAATTACAGTAGAGTTACATCATTATTTTTAGTTCCTCTACATAACCTCTTTATAACTTTAATTAATATACTTATACCCCTATATTTCTTATTTCATCAACTACAGACAATATCTCTCTTGATACTAGGACTTCTATCTTTCCCTTCACTTCTCCTCTTTATACCTTCTACCTTCTAAACTCTACCATGAAAGTTGATAACTATTATATTAATTTTTAAACTATTTTTAAGCTATCAAGGTTGACTGAAAGTCAGTCATGTTTATAATATTGTGACTATATAAATATTATTTATTGAGAACCTGGATACCTTTACATTTTCTGTCTTGTATAGCCTTTTGCTTTTCTTGGAGGATTTTCTTTCAACAATATAGCTTTCACTTTAAATGTAGGATTTATGTAAGTACTGCTTCTGCAATTAGCTCTTAAATTCACCTATCCATTTGTTTACATATTAAATTATTTAGCACTCAGTCAAAGCGAAGTTTTTCTTTACCCTCCCCATCTTACTCCTGCCTAAAAAGAAGCCAGTTAATAAATGTAGAAGGAATGAGCAGATTTGAAAAATCACCCAAAAGGGGAGAGAAACATTTAGATATAAAAAAAGAGAGAGAGAGAGAGAGAGAGACAAAGAAAGACTAAAGAGATGTAACAACCAAATGTAATGTCTGAATCTTGGTAAGATCCTAGTTCAGGGAAAAAAAATCTACAAAAACACTTCTGGGACACTGGGAGCATTTTAATATAGACTGAAACTTTGGTGAAATTAAGGAATTATTAATTTTCTTATGTGTGATGATGGTTATTGTAGTTATGTAAAATGTTCTATTTTTAGAAGATTCATACTGAAATATTTAGAGGTGAAATATGATGTCTTCAACAATGTCTTTCTCAGATGCAGAGCCATGAAAAGTTTCAGTATTTATTATTATACTTACTAGTAAGACTCAGCACTACTAGTCAAAACAGGATACAAAAGGAAATTTAAAAGCCAATCTGGGGCTTCCCTGGTGGCGCAGTGGTTGCGAGTCCGCCTGCCGATGCAGGGGACGCGGGTTCGTGCCCCGGTCCGGGAAGATCCCACATGCCGCGGAGCGGCTGGGCCCGTGAGCCACGGCCGCTGAGCCTGCGCATCCGGAGCCTGTGCTCCACAACGGGAGAGGCCACAGCAGTGAGAGGCCCGCGTACCGCAAAAAAAAAAAAAAGCCAATCTTCTGTGAATGAACTCAATATACAGCTGAGGAAACAAGGCAAACATATTATGCAACAAACATCAATTCAGGACATTAGAATATTTAAACTATCTTATATCGTTCAAACCTTAATTTACTTTTACAGGATCAAGACTGAGAAGCTAATTTTATGATCATATGACTTTAAAAACTATCCCATTAGAAAAGACAAAGACGGTGACTGATGTCAACATTCAGTAAGAGAACAGCAGCCAGTTCAAACGCACTAGAAGAATGGGCTCAAGCATGGTCTTTACTTCCAAAGAACAGAAATCATACCAATGGTGGTAAATATCTACCTTTTCACAAAATTATGTTTTCATCCTGCTAGAAGGTTTCCTCTATGTAGTAGACTAAAGACATATCAAATGAAAGGAAAAGGAAGGGGTGAAAAAGGAATAGCAGAGAGAGAAAAAATTGTATTTCTTATGGACAAATAAAAGCATAGTGAAGAAAAAGTGAACATGGAACAATATTATATTTTCCTTTGGGTTGCTGATCATGAAATCTTTATTTAAAAAAAAGAAAAGGGTGATGAAAGTGGAGGTAAAATGTCTGATAACAAATACAGGAATAGATTATGGATGGGAGACCTTCAGTCAATTCTAACAATCATGTAATAACTTTTCCTTTCTCATAAAAAGTCAGTTAGATGTTTTTAAGTCCACCAAAATCTGGGTACTCCCCTATTCCAAAAGATAAGCTATGATTAAGGAAAAATTAACATCTACAGAACTCATTTTGTCTGCAAAGAGAGAGGCCTGACAGTGATTTAGTTTCTAGTTCCAGTATGTTGCTAAGGCCTGGCTGTACTCCTACTAAAAGCTATGCAGAGCCTAGCCCACACAACCATGAACAGTGGCCCTGACACCTGACTGTGGCATGAAATACCATGGAATCCTCAAAATAAGCACACCTTTTTTGCTTAAGTGAGTTTTAGTAGGTATCTGTTTCAAATGGGTTCTGGCTTACCAGGCACCGTGTTAGAGACCATCATACATAATATCTCATTAAACTCAAAGTGCTGTATTTATTAACTACAAAGCTACAAATACATTATAAATGTAGGATGGAATCTGCCCGAGCCTAGCCAGGGGCCTCTGCCGCCCACCCTTGCAGGGACTTAGCGCCTGCAAGATGGGTCAGAGAAGGGGAGGAGCACGTGGGCCAGTGCTATACCAGCAGCTCCTCCTGACACCAGAGGCTGCCTCTTCTGCAGATAGGGGCCTGTCCAGGAGGTGAGGGCTCGGAGCTTCAGAAGTGTGGTGCTATCCTCACCATCGTCCTACAGAGTAAAACCAAGTCCCCCTAAAACAGAGTTCCCTTACTGAGTTTACAGTTATTCTATCTAAAATTTTATTTCCTTTCTTTGTGACCTCTTACCCCAATCCTGTGCTAACCGAACATTAATCAACCAGAGTCAGATGGCTAAGATTACTATTGTTAACATCATTAATGTACCAAAATTGCTGCTGTAGATATCATCATTAACATACAAACCCAAGTTGTTTCTCCAGCGCAAGACGAGCTAACAGACCCCTGAACCATGGACCACCTGGCCTGAGAATCATAAAACAGAGACATCTGACTCCTTAAACTATGATTAAGAAATGTCACATAGCACTTCCCTGGTGGCACAGTGGTTAAGAATCCGCCTGCCAATGCAGGGGACACGGGTTCGAACCATGGTCAGGGAAAATCCCACATGCCATGGAGCAACTAAGCCCGTGCGCCACAACCTGTGCTCTAGAGCCCGCGAGCCACAACTACTGAGCCCGTGTGCCACAACTACTGAAGCCCGCGCGCCTAGAGCCTGTGCTCTACAACAAAGAGAAGCCACCGCAATGAGAAGCCCGCACACCGCAACGAAGAGTAGCCCCCTGCTCACCACAACTAGACGAAGCCTGCGCACAGCAATGAAGACCTAACACAGCCAAAAATAAATAAATAAATTAAAAAAAAAAAAAAGAAATGTCACATACAGTATGGGATTAAGAGATACAAACTACTGTACACAAAATAGATAAGCAACAAAGATTTACTGTATAGCACAGGGAACTATATTCAATATCTTGCAATAACCTATAATGGAAAATAATCTGAAAAAATACATACATAAAACTGAATCACTGTGCTGTACACCTGAAACTAACACAATATTGTAAATCAACTATATTTCAATTACAATAAAAGAAAAAAGAAAAAAACAGAAATGTCACATAGAGTAACCTCGTGGTTACCAGTGGGGAGAGGGAAGGGGCAAGATAGGGGTAGGGGGTTAAAAGCAACAGACTACTATGTACAAAATAAATAAGCTACAGAGATATATTGTATAGCACAAGGAATACAGCCAATATTTTAGAATAACTATAAATGGAATATAACCTATAAAATTATGAATCACTGTTGTACACCTGAAACTTATATAATACTGTATATCAACTATCCCTCAATTAAAAAAAATCACATATTAATAAAAAAGAAATGTCACAAGTTGATGATTAATCCCAGCCTCTTTGTTCTTCCCCTTTAAAAAAAGCCCCTCAAAGTCCAAATTGGAGTGGATGTGAGACTTGTTTCCCACTCCCTTGCTTGGCACCCTGCAAATAAACCCTTACTTTGATTCAAACACGTGCTATCAGTGTTGGGCTTTCACCTCCTTCTGCACCTTTACATTATGGCCCAGGAATGGTTTTCCCATTATGGAATGGGAATGGTTATCTGCATCTAAAAGCCTACTGTTAAAAGTTCAGTTTTAGGGCTTCCCTGGTGGGGCAGTGGTTGAGAGTCCACCTGCCGATGCAGGGGAACCGGGTTCGCGCCCCGGTCCGGGAGGATCCCACATGCCGCGGAGCGGCTGGGCCCGTGAGCCATGGCCGCTGAGCCTGCGCGTCCGAGCGTGTGCTCCACAACGGGAGAGGCCATAGCAGTGAGAGGCCCGCGTACCACAAAACAAAACAAAGTTCAGTTTTATACACCTGTTGTGCACATACGTGTACAGGTTATTGTGCCACTCCTCCCTTTCCTGTCCCCCGACTCTGCTAAGAAAGCTAGGAAATAGTCCTCATAGTCCACACGAGCCCTTGCTCCATGACAGGAGGACCCCCCAGGCTGGCAGCTCCAGGTCCTGGAGTGTTAGCGACAGAGAAGGCCTCTGAAGGGTGCAGGCCCAGGCACCTCCAAACTCATAAGCTGCGTCCCCAGGCTTGAGCTGCTGTCCCTACTCCCAGGAGCAGTGCGGTGGACTTCGGAGAGTCTGGGGGGAGTGGAGAACTGCTGGAGGCCATCCTTGCTGGGCCAGGAGCACACCCCTGCTCCCTGCTCTTGTAGCACCCTGCATGTGCTAAATAAAGTGGGCTTTATTATCTGCAACTCATATTTTAGTAGTTGATTATACTCTGAACTGTTATGAAGAAATTCTTTAACATTGTTGTCAACATAGATAATCAATAAACCAATCTATCACAGGAATAGAAAAAAAAATGTGGGATGTAAAGTGCTTTCTCTGTGGCTTAGCCTGTGTCAATTGGTCTGAATTTTGTTGAAACCAAAAGATAAACTTCTATTGGAAGAGAAATACTATTTCTAGTATTTTTTTGCATGACATACCAAAAAAAAGTTTATCAATTGTCAAGAATTACTGACACATACTAAACAGCAATTACATGAGCTTAATCACTAATCAACACATACAAGACTGCAGACAGCCTGCATTTAACTTCACCAATCATGTTAGACACAGGTTAAAAAACTCTAGCTGTATGTGTACCTATCCGGTGGAGAGCAATTTAGTAAAAACACCAAGATAGCCTTTAAGAGCTCTCACACTCTGACATCCTTTTAGCCTTTCCTGGACCCGGCTGGGATGCCTAATTTCACCTTGTGGGGGGCAGGGTGGGGAACAACATATTGATTTTTTAATCCCTTCCAACATGGACATAATTTTATACAATGGATAAGAAGATATATTTTAATAACACATCAATATAACTCTTACAAACTGTTCTCTCTTACTTGAGCTTGTAACATTGAGCAAAAAACCAAAAATGCAAGAAAGAGTAAAAGGATCACTAAGTGAAAGACCCTGAATAACTGTGACCAGGTATACTTTTGAGTATTCCTTCATCAAGAAAGCTTCTGAAAAAGACATCATGAGGACTATTTCCTAGCTTCTTTAGTAGAGTAGGGGGAGAGGAAAGGGAAAAGTGACACAATAACCTGTACATGTATGTACACAACACCTGTATAAAACTGAACTTTTTAACAGTAGGCTTTTAGATGCAGATAACCATTCCCATTCCATAATGGGAAAACCATTCCTGGTCCAAAATGTAAACCAATACCTTTTCTACCAGAATTCTCATTATATTAAAATAAAAAAAGATGCCCATGATATTCAGGCATATTGGTGTATTCTCTACCTCCTTTCTCCAAAATGAAATGATGGTAATATTTTCAGAAAACCAATACTGACCTAAAAAAACACATATTTAACATAACCTATTATAAAACTACTGAGGAAGAAAAGTAATGGGAAAAAAATGCATTAAGTGATTCACTCACTCATTCAAGTGCTTAGGCACTGTGAACAACTTAGATGAGCTTCCCTGGCCTCATAGTAGTAGAAAAGGTAGGCATGAACAAATAATTACTTGTGTGATTTAATAGGACTCACCTAACTAACATTTAGAGAGCAGGGAAGGCATTCCTAAAAAACAAATTTAATTTGACACTTGAAGGATTAGTAGTAGTTTGCTAGGCCAGGTCAGAAGTGGAGGCAATATATCTGAGAGCGGCAGGTTTGAAGGGAGGAGATGAGGGCTAGCATAACATATTTGAGGAAGTGAAAAAAGTTCAGTATTACAGCTTTTTGACAAGTTTCAGTCTATGTGAAGAGGGAGGGAATCTTGGTTCATTCAACTGAAAGATATCTTAAAAGAAAGCAGGATAACATCAATTCCATTATCGATTTCATGCCCTAGACAGTCAAAGTTAATAAATGGTAAATGGTATAAAAAGCATTTGGATGTGCTAATTAATGCTATGATGTGGCTGAAAGCAAATAATATTTAATCCACATGGATCCATCCAAGCCCTTTTAAAAATAATCCCAATTTCATGAATATTAGCAGAAGACGAAGGTTTTTTCCCTAAAAAAAAAAACAAAGTCAAATGTTTAAAAGTGAAGCAAGTTTCAAATTGCTTCAAAGTTTGACTGCTTGCTAAAAACCATACCATTTACAAGAAACTTCCATAAAGATCCATGTATTTGTAAACCATTAAGTGCTTCTCCTTTCAAAGGACACTTCAACATTATCCATATTCCCCAAACTCAAGTACTCTCAAGGCCATAAAGTACAAAACTAGGGGGTCAGAAAATAGACCTCTCCCATGGATACATTTTATTTACCTAATCAAAATCTGAATGTTGAGAAAGAGGCACTTCAGAAATTGCTAAATGAAGGCTGAGGCCCTGAAAATAAATCATAAAGTTCCCCTGCTTTTCTCAGGAAAATCTGCTGTTGAGATGAGTACACTTGTCACTTGGAGAGACTGCTTAGACTGACCCCTCACAGGTAATAATGAAAGACAGAATGCCCTAGTTCTGAAACTACAAACAATGGCCAAAATGGTGAGAAGTACAGAAACAGGTCTGACTTGGGCAGCACACATGCAAGCTCTAAATTCCTGGGCTAGCCCAGCCTTGCTGCCTCCTGGCCCCAGGACCAGCCAAGATTCAAGGGGAAAGGTCTCTGGACTAATACTTTCCCACCTATCTGGGAGAACTGAAACCTAAATCTCCTTTCTCCCTTCCTTCATTCTCCTGTGCAGTGGATAAGGCCCAGAGCCAGCCACCAAAGACCCAAGACAACAAGGTTAAATGAGGAAGGGAAAGTACACTTAACACAGCTCTTTTCAGATGGTTAGGGACTAGATTACCTCAGGGCAGTGATGGCCTGGAAGAAAAAGATGCCAGACGGCTAGTGCCAAATAGCATCTGATTCCAAAAGGGGGGTGCCTTGAAGAAGGAGCCATCTACATAGTTTAATCCCTGTCGTTAAACATTTCTTGGAAGGGCATTTCCTATTCATTGTAGTAGTCAATTACTACTGCACTGATCTGCAGTAGTTTTGTTGCCTATATTTTTTAAAAATTGAAAACATGTACCCTGTCAGCTATAACAGGGGCTTTTGTAGACTGGCTAAGGAACCTATATAGAACAGTTTATATGGGAAACTCCTGTTTCTGCCAAGTCAAACCTCTACCCTCTCCTCCTCCTCCAGGTCTCTTTTCAGTACCAGGCCAGCTCTCTAGCTTCACCTACTTTCTCATAGGTTATAGAGATTTGACCTGCTTTCCCTTCCTTTTTAAAATGACACCACCTAGCATCCTGGCTTCCTATTTCTATTACCCCAGAAAAGTGTACTATTCCTCTGGCTGGGGAAACATCTTAAACATGGGTAGAATTAGAGTAACAAGTACAGAGAGTCTAAGAGCAATTAGCTTATAAACTCAAGCTTTCAAAAATTCATGCCTGAAAGTAGAACTATTTGTTTATGCCAACCAAATACCCTGGATATTCTGAGATTATTCAAATTTTTAAAATGGTCTTCGGTGGGACAGGGAGGGTGGGAGGAAGATGCACGAGGGAGGGGATATGGGGATATATGTATACGTATAGCTGATTCACTTTGTTATACAGCAGAAACTAACAAACCATTGTAAAGCAATTATACTTCAATGAAGATGTTAAAAAAAAGTCATTCTATTATTGCAGCATCCAAATATTTCTGTCAGAAAGCCACTTGGGTTTACAAAATTTGGTTTCTGTGTTCATGAAATACAATACAGCTCCTTTGGTCAAAGTAACCAAAACTCTACACGCTAAGGACTTCCAGAAGGTGACTAAAAATCATCGTTTTTGATGGGCCATTGTACAGATCACCTTTACTTGGCTTGCTTTGAGACGTGGCAATTGAATTCTGAATATCAGGGACCCAGGCAATTATGACTAGAGTATTAAAGATTTATCCCCAAACTCTGATTTATATTTGATAGGTCAAGATTTCTAAAACTAGAACAACTTTTATATTAAATAAGTTACTGAGCCGTTTGCAAGGGGAACTTCGATGTACAACAAACTCGGCACAGAGTGTGTTAGAGGTGTAACTTTCTGGTCATTTGCTTGAATACCAGATGTCAAACCAATTTGTTTACGGTTAGAGGGCACAGATTACTGCTAGGCTAGGGACCAACAGCTTACTGTCCATCTCAATTAGAAGCAGCAATGAGGCTGCTGAAGATCTAGAGCCAGATTTCATATTTTACCATCCATCACCTTTAAAAATCACAGCCGGGCTTCCCTGGTGGCGCAGTGGTTGAGAGTCCGCCTGCCGATGCAGGGGACGCGGGTTCGTGCCCCGGTCCGGGAAGATCCCACATGCCGCGGAGCGGCTGGGCCCGTGAGCCATGGCCGCTGGGCCTGCGCGTCCGGAGCCTGGAGGCCCGCATACCACCAAAAAAAAAAAAAAAAAAAAAAAAAATCACAGCCATAATTGATGATTCCACTAACTTCATTAGTACCATGCCAAACACTCACAAGGGAAAGTGCATGTTCTTATTCATACTCATTGTCTCCCCTTCCCCTCCTCTCTTCTTCTCCCCCACACAAACACACTTGAGTGTAAAGTAACACAAGTAACATTTGGCTCGGTTATGAAGTAACTGAGTTAGAACTAGAGTACTATTACTCAATTTCTGCTTTTAAAGCACATGTCAATAAATTATAATTCTGAGAAGTTAATAAAACAATGTCTACGTTCTAGAATGAAAAAGGAAACACATAAGAAAGAGAAAATACTGAATCTCTGAAGGGTCATTCTGTATCAATTTAATCTACTTTTACACTCAGGCAGTTTTAACAGAACAGAAGATTCAAACTGAAATATTTCATGGGACTATCAACTACTGGGTAACTATTTTGCTTCCAAGGATTCAACTAAATTCTCAATCGTCTTCCATTCAGATTTATCACTCTAACAGAAAAAAGGAGATACTATGCTTATTAGCTGTCTTCCTTGAAACTGTCTCTTATCAGCAAAGAGGATTCACAATTGGGATGCATGTAATCATACCACCTTTTTCACATAAAGTATAACTTTTGAAACTGACATACAGCAAATGTCTTTTTTTTTGTGTGTGTGTTAAGCGGTCCTCTCACTGTTGTGGCCTCTCCCGTTGCGGAGCACAGGCTCCGGACGCGCAGGCTCAGCGGCCATGGCTCAAGGGCACGGGCCCAGCCGCTCCGCGTCATGTGGGATCCTCCCAGACCGGGGCACGAACCCGCGTCCCCTGCATCGGCAGGTGGACTCGCAACCACTGCGCCACCAGGGAAGCCCCAAATGTCTTGTTTTTATCTCTTGGCGTACAAATTACTATCAACTCCCACAGAACCTTTCAAAGACCTGTCATTAAAGTTTAACCACTTCATAAAGGTTTAAATCATAACAGATCTTAAACTCATAAGCCAGATAAATAAAAAAGAGTGCCACTGCAGAAGTAAATTTTCATGCCCCGTCCCAAATGATGACAAAAATTATTTTTAAAAGGGGGGGGGGTTCTTAAAGGGGCATATTTGCATAGTACAGGGAATAAATCCTAAATTCTCTCACATGGATTTTACATGTAAACATTTTCTTTGTCAGTAGAATGCCTAAATTTTCAGTAATCACTTCTTAATGAATAGTTAAAAAACAAAAAAAACAACAACAAAAATACTGAAATCAACTCCTCCTCAGTACTAGGCCAGATTCAAAATTCTTTCTTGAAGTGTCTGGGATGGTCTGTATTCAGTGTTGGGTCTGAATCCTAGCTCTAACGTTTACTAGTTTTGTGGTCTCAGGCAAGTGAGTTAGCCTCTGTGAGTCTTATTTGTAAAAAGAGGATACTAATGTCTACCACACTGGGTTGTTGTCAAGATTAAATGAACTCCAGGAATAAATATCTAGCACAATCCAGGCACTTTTATTATCTCTCTTCAGGTGGATTAGGAAGACCTCTTTCTGGGGTGAAAATACAAGTGAGGCCCCTCAATCTCTAAAATGGAATGCCAGCTTGGCCATCTGATAACCTTGTCTCTAAAGCAACTGAATGGTAAATTAGGACTGCATCGTTTCACTGCCTCATCTGAGAGACAACAAAGATATAGAAATATGCTGAGAAAATAAAGTCCATTATACAAATACAATTGACCTAAGAGATCCAAAGAACAAAACTGATCCTTTGCCCAGGTTCAAAGGCTGTTAGGAAAGTAATCATGTCCAAATGATTACCTTGCAATACAAAAGGTTTCTTCTCTCTCCCTTTTTAAATGTGATTGAAGTCTCCATTAATATTTTGACCTGAAACTATAATAATTTAAAATTTATACAACTATTCCAGTGAAATAAAAAACTCTGAAAAGTATGTAAAGTCTGAGTTGTTATGGGAACAATGGAGTGGAACACTCTTGCTCTTTTTAATTCCTTTCTCAAATAGAAACAGCTCTGATTCTGAATCACCAAGTCAACCTTCAGCTTCCTATATTATCAACGTCCTTCTACAGGGTGACTTACACCTCACTAAGGAAGTATGAGAGCTTTAGGGCCAGATTGTTTTTTATTACTTTTTATCTTGAAATAATTCCAAACTTACAGAAAAGTTGCAAAAATAGTACTAAGGGTTTCCATTTATCCTAAATCTAGATTTACCAATTATTAACATTTTTTCTCTCTCTGCAAATTTTTTCCTGAACCATTTGAAAATAAGTTGCAGACATGATGCCCCCTCCCCATTAAATATTTAAGTGTGTATTTCCTAACAAGGACATTTTCTTATATAACCATAGTACAATTATCAAGGTCAGAAAATTAACATTGATACAATACTATTATCTAATTTATAGACTTGATTCTAGCTGGGATGCAATTTTGAAATACATATTACTAGCCTTTTATTTTTGCATAATCTTTGATCAAGGAATCATAATCAGGGTCAGCAAACTATAGCTGTTTTAAAAAAGTTTTATTGGAAAACAGCCACACTCATTTGTTTATGTATTGTCTCTGGCTGCTTTAGAGTTAAAACAGCGAAGTTGAGTAGTTGTAACAGTTACTATCCGGCCCACAAAGCTTAGAATATTTCCTATCTGGCCCTTTATAGAAAAAGTGTGCCAAACCATGACTTAAATGTGCATGAATATGTATACACTGCCATTATAGATTTCTCTACAACATCAAAAAGTTGGAAGAAGTCTAAATGTTTATCAATAAATGATTGGTTAAATAAATTATGGTACCCAGTGGAATATCATGCAGATATAAAAACAATAATACATGTATATGGAGATAAAAATATGCCCTCAGTATATTGCTAAGTTGGAAAAAAAGTAGGTTATAAAATACACAATCTCATTTTATTCTTAAAGAACCATACCTAGGGGCGGGACAGGAATAAAGACAGATGTAGAGAATGGACCTGAGGACACAGGGGCGGGAGGCAGGGAGGGGAAGCTGGGATGAAGTCAGAGTAGTAGCACTGACACATATACACTACCAAATGTAAAATAGCTAGCCAGTGGGAAGCAGCCGCATAGCACAGGGAGATCAGCTCCGTGCTTTGTGACCACCTAGAGGGGTGGGATAGGGAGGGTGGGAGGGAGGCGCAAGAGGGAGGGGATATGGGGATATATGTATACATATAACTGATTCACTTTGTTATCAGAAACTAACACAACATTGTAAAGCAATTATACTCCAAAAAAGATGTAAAAAAAAAAAAAAACCATAAACATACCTCATGAATAGTGCGTGTATACTTGTATTTATAAAGTTCTTCTAAAAAGTTATTAGTGGTTTCTCTGGATAGTAGGATTATGGCTGACTTTTGCAGTTTTCTTTATAGCCTTCTGAATTTATTTTTAGTATGGGCAAAAAAAAGAAAGCCCATACCAATTTCCAAACATATTTCACTTTTATCTTACAAAAATTACTGATTTTACTGTTAAAATATGCAAGTATCCTCCAATTTCACAAATGAATGTATCACTAAAAAAAAAAAAAAAAAAAAAACTAAAACTCTGCTTCATGATAGCTACTTCCTTATGCTCAATGGTTTCTTACTTAGACTTCTGACAACATTCTCAGTGTTGATCAATTTATGAAAGATAACTCACACATCATTTAGAAAACAAGCCATCTGTCTATACTCTAAGATAATCACTTGATAACCTTTAAAGAAATATAATGTTTGACCCAGAAGTAGTCTTTTTTTACAGTGATTAATAAAAACATTATCTCTTCCAGTATAGAGCATACTATTTATATATAAACAGCTTTCAAATATAACCACATATTTGCCTAGTACAATCCAGTATCAATGTAATCAACATGCTTACAAATGGGAAACACAGCTGTCCCTAAACCCACTTTAAATGCTATTTATGGTCAATATTTATGTGGAGAAATACACAACACCTTATGGAAATACTCATTTAACAGGGCACATGTATTAAGCATTGCTGTTGCTGCCCTTTCCAGTTGGCTGTTTGAAGATGATAACACAAATTTCAACCTGGTTTTACTTTTGGCCTATGCATCTTAAATTACCTTCAATAAGTAAATGATAAACTTCACATTTATAGTAAAATGCAAAAGTGAGTGCTACTACTTCCTATATGCTCTAAAATTATATTATTACAGACATCTAGACTTTTTTTTACTGTGCTATGACATTAACGCTCTTTATTCCTAAGAAGTTCTTACTTGTCTTAAACCTTCCTGAAATTTAAAAGTTTGTCAATGCTTTATCCTCAGCTGAGATGGGCAACAGCTAGTTGATCTCTATCCTTCTTATAATAGCCTTTAATAAACTTGCTGAGGTTCTTAAAAGTCACCATTTGAAACTCTTGTCTTAAAACAACACTATCCTTTGAGGAAGCTATTTCCTTGTCCTCCTCCCCTTGTTATAGGAAGGATTTAAAAGGGAGAGGGGGATTTATAAGGATATACAAAATATCAGATAGCACTAAAAACACTGGAGCAAAAGAGGCGGCATTTGGGTCAAGTTCAGTAATAATAGTTACTGTTACAGTTACCATGATACTGGGCTAAGTGTTTAACCATTACTATTATCTCTTTTTTAGAGATTATGAAATAACTTGTTCACGGGCATAGAACTTGAGTGGAAGAGCTGGACCTGAAGCCACCATTCATGGAGATGGTATAGTAATGAAGAATACCGGCTCTGGGTGTGCAGACTGCTTTTACCACCTGCTTAGCTGGATGATCTGGGTAGGTTACTTTCTCTCTGTGTCTCAGTTTCCTCGTACATAAAATGGAGATGATAATGGTGCCTATTCTCATGGAGTTGTTATAAGAATTAAATGGTTAATGCGTATGTCTTAAAATCCTGAGAGGCACACAGAAATCACTCACATCTTGTTATTGCTCCTAAATATCACTGGACTGAATGCACGTGGGCAAGGAATTGTATACACTGCAGGATCTCTGACAAAACCTCTCTAACACTTTTCTAAATTGTTTATTTCCTAGTTCTGTATCCTGCATCTGAGTGTATGATTCAGAAAATGAGCTATTTGGCTAAATGGATTTCTACGGTAAGGTGCTACTGTGCCTTGAATAGGAATGTTTTAGTTCATGACAAAGTATGAACTTAGTGAATCAATTTTACTTGGATTGCAGTGAACTGGAGGGTTCTAAGACACAGAATGTTTAAGTTTCATTAAAACCAACGTTTAAGTTTCATTAATGTTATTTCCTTAACTTGTTCTCAAAAGCTCTTTCAAAAAAATATTTAGATTCTTATTATTCTTTTGTGAAACCATTCTGCTTCTCTTTATCCTACTTGAAAAAAGAAATCTAAAAACAGAGCATATAACCCAAATAAAGTGTTCAACTTACCAGATACTAAAACTTTCATCAACAGCACTGAAAATATTAAAAACAAACAAATGAAAACAAATAATCAAAGCAGCACATAAAAAAAAAATCCATCTCTGGACTGACTTTTGACCATCACTGTACCTCAACTTCAACACATCCAGAATGAGATCTCCTTCCTCTTCTTCCTTCTCCCTCCTCATGGCTCTCGTCTTTCCAGCTTCCTCTCTCATTCTCCAAAACCCCCTCCATCTCCAGTGGTATCCAAGCCACAATGATTCAATTTTCCATTTTCACCACCATTCTGTTTCAGACCTTCATTACCCTTCACCTCTTCTATTTCAAGTCTTCCCCTTGTCAAATCATCCTTGACTTCACCCATTTGCTGCCAGATTTAGTAAACATCTTACTACCTACTATATGCCAGATACTGTGCTAGACATTTTAATATACAGAGTCTCATTTATCCCTTACACAACCATGTGAAGCACTATCATTCCCATTTTATAGAGGAATAAAATACTTGTGGATGAGATAGGTTTGGGGACTGTCAATAAATGAAATTTCCTTCTGTCAATAAGTGAAATAGCTAAGACTCAAAGTGAGAGCCAAGTCTGCCTAAAGCAAGATTGTGATGAGATTACTTTCATTTTAAAAGCCTCCATAACTGCTAACTGTCTGGGAGTAACAGCCAAACTTCTTAGGCTGGTATTTAAAGCACTTCTTTAACTGAACAACATGGTCCAATCCTTTTACTCTTGTTTTGCATGATCTTCCTGCATTACCATATTCTTCAGCCAACCTGAATGACTCAGTGTATCCTAAACATACTCAAACATTCATACTCTTTATTTGGGTTTTCCACCTTGAAATGCCCTCCTTACTACCATTTTAAAATCCTATATATACTGTGAGGCTGGGCTCAAATGTCACCTCAAAATATTCTTTCCTGGTTTTTCCCAAAGAATACTATCTCCCCTTCAACGGAACCTCATAGTACTTTATTATGAAACTCTTAGAGCATTCATATGCTATAGTAATATTGATGCTCATCATTCTGTTGATCTTACTTCCTCCTCCTTGAAGGAAGGGACCACATTCTCATTGCCTTGCACCTCATACTCAGTTTCTTCTTTCTCATACCCAGTGCCTTACACTGACTTGATTTGGAGACACTTCTATATTTTAACCTAAGTTTCTACTCTTTTCACAGAATTTCACAATCATATTAAACACAATTAGAAAATATGAGACAGAAAACTGCATCCCTCTTTTCTAACCAAGATGAACTTTAAGAGTGGAAATGCTGAATAGGATTTACTACTAAAGCTCAAAGGCATTTAGTTTATTTAAGAAGCCAAATTATAGAACATTACATATGGTTAAAATTTCATTGGGTCCCTACTGTATTCGCAAATATTATCAAATGGAACTAAACCAGAGTTTTCATAAAAACTGACATTTTCAAAAAAGCTTTATTTGCTTTAATCTTTCTCTTCCTTTTGACAAGATTAAGACTGTAAATGGCAAATGGTTAAATAGGAGCACCAAATAATACTATCTGCAAGGCATCTGGCCTTAAACAAACACACCAAAATGCCAACTCTGAAGCATCTAGCCTAATATATTTATAAATTTGTCTGTCTCTGATGTTCTTACTTGAAACCATAGTTCTTTAGGGAGTTCTCTGAGACTCTTTGTATGTACACTCAATAATTCATGGACAAATATCATTCAGCAAGAACTTCTAAAACTCTCCAAAACTAAAAGGGAAGTAAGGCAAGTAAAATTTTAGATACCACAGTCATTTTATTTAGGCTATGCTAAACTACACGCATTGGGTAAGAAGTTCTTCTGATATTTTAAATAATGCCATTATACCATTATGTACCATATTTGTAAACTCCTCACCTAAAAACCAGGTTTTTTATACAGAAGGAATATTGAGCAGTAAATCTAATTTTGTGGACTTCCTCAACCTAAACATTTTTATTTGCTTAAACCATACATCAGAGATAGCCTTGCAGGAAGAAAAGAGACAGAAATGTGACTATGTCATGCTGAAAGTTTGGAAGAAAAAAGGTTAAGGGTAAATGGAGGCTCATAGCTAAACAGACAGCTTCAGTGTTCCCAAAAACATTTACTGAATACCCACTAAATGCCAAATGCTGAAAGCAAAAACAATCATGGTATCTGCTGTAGAGGAAGATACTGGCAGAGATAACCCCAATCAAATTATCATACAAATATAAATGAAAACTCCCAACTGTGATAAATATTACCAAAGAGTTTCATGCTCATTAGGAAAAGTTTCCCAGAGAAATGATGATTGGTTGGTGAGTCAGTTAGGGACTGATAAGAAGGCAGACACACATAAATATCTGAAACAGAAGGCCTTTAAAAGGAGGAAATGGCTACTCAGTGATGGAAGAACTGAGAACCAAACAGGAGACAGTGAAGCAACTCTGTCTCAGATAGTCACTACCACCCTTCGGCTGCAAGGACAGAGGGAAGAAGTAGTATTAGGTGAGGCCAGGGGCTGGAGCATCAAGCAGAAGCTGGAAGCCTGGTGAGCCTGTCCTGTGAGAAGTATGGAGCCATGAAGGCCACTTATCCTCCCCTCCCTCCTCCCAGGACATTCATTGAACAACTGCAACATGCCAGGAATTCTACTAGGTGCAGGACACGTAGCATAAATAGAATATAGCATATTTGTGCTCCTGCAAAGTCTATCAGCAAGTACGTAGTAGGCAGTATTACCAAAGACCTTTTAAGTGCCCTTCTTTTAGCATTTAGCATGTAATTATCATTAGTGCTATGAGATTTATCTTCATAGACCCAGAGACCTAGTTCCTTGCTCCGTAAATCTGTTGATCATTCTATTGTTTACTTTTTATATTTATATGCTTCCGTTAATCATTCACCCACCTTTGTCTTTTCAGCTGAAGAACATTAATTTTTTCCCATCCATTTATCTTTATATGGCTATCTCACTTCCATATAAAGTTCAGTTCTTTCTCCCCACCTTATCTAGCAATTATAAATTTCATGTATTATAGAAACCAGAAATGTACAAATAATTTATTCTCTCTGAGAACTTCACAGTTTTAAAATAAGCATATTCATTTTGTGACACCCACCCTAATGAAAAGTTGTCTTGTTTTGGAGGTACAATGATATATTGTCTATTTCTTTAGGGAGCCTAGATCTCACATATTGTAGGCAGTTTGGAATTCTTTCTTACATATTTGTCCTGAGAGAGCTTTCTCAATTTTGTACCTGTTAACTTGGCACGTTTTATCGACAGAAGTTTAATGACATGTGCAAATCTGAATATTATATTGTACGTTGCTCCCTCTACATCTGTGCTGTTTATACCGTCACCACTAGCCACATGTGGCTGAGCACCTGAAGTGTGGCTAGGATGAACTGTGATGTGCTATAAGTGTAAAATACGCTCCAGATTTCAAAGACTATAAAAAAATCTCCGTAATTTTTATGTTGATTACATGTGGAAATGACAATATTTTAGGTGTATGGGTCAAATAAAAGATTACTAAAATTGTTTACTTGTTAATTTCTACTATAAAAAATGTGGCTACAAGAAAACTTAAAATTACCTAAGTGGCATGCATTTTATTTCTATTGGACAGTGCTATTTTAGATCATTTGTGAAAACTGATCAAAGTCCTGGACTCAATCATTCAGGATATCAAACCTGGTCATTTATGCAGATCTATCTGTGACAAAATATTCTCCCAGTAATTAGATGATTTGGGAACCTCTGGTACGGATCTTCATCAAAAGCTTTCTGAAAGTTGAGAATGCATTTACTGTTTCCATTTCTTCTACATGCTTGTTTGGCATCTTCATATTAGACAGGAAAGACTTCCCTATACACTGTATTTTCTCCAAAATGACTACTTTCCCTCTACCAAATGTTTCCTGTATTCAGTGGCCCTAACCTCTACTCTGGAAGAAAAGGGAGACTCACTGAACTCTATGATAAGGCATATTATCAGGCTCAATCTTTGGCATTTAAACATGGCTGATCTTATTATGAAGGCCTTTCCACTCAAATTCCATCTTCCCATAGTTTCAGAGCCTTCCTTGCCTCTGCTCTAAAATGATTCCACTAACACCACTCCCAAATTGTCTCCTAATTATCAGAATACCACACACAGTCTAGTTTTGTTCGCGGTAGTGGGATTTAAGGGAGCAAGTACAGATCCTACGGGCAAAAGACTTTGGCTCTTTGTATACAGTAAAAGTATCAATATTTCATAGACTCTGCAGTATTACATATGTGACATATTTGGTTCACATGTCTCTTTTCCTACACTGACAGTTCTTAGAAAGTAGGCATCATCTCTTCAAATGTCTGATTGTAAGGGTATGTTTAAAAGAAAATGGAAGGGAACCTGATATAAATTATTTATTTCTCAGAATCAGATCCTTTCAAAAAATGAGGTTTTGGGACTTCCCTGGTGGCGCAGTGGTTAAGAATTCGCCTGCCAATGCAGGGGACACGGGTTTGAGCCCTGGTCTGGGAATATCTCACATGCTGTGGAGCTACTGGGCCCGTGCACCACAACTACTGAGTGTGTGTTCTGGAGCCCACGAGCCACAACTACTGAGCCCGCGTGCCACAACTACTGAAGCCCGCGCACCTAGAGCCCGTGCTCTGCAACAAAGAGAAGCCACCTCAATGAGTAGCCCCCGCACTCCGCAACTAAAGAAAGCCCACATGCAGCAACGAAGACCCAACGCAGCCAAAAATAAATAAATAAATAAATTTATATATATTAAAAAAATGAGGTTTTGATAGGGAAGCAGCAGTACAGAGAAGGAAAAGTACCACTCAGATCAAACAAAAAGATAAAGTCTAGACTCTAGATAATTCTTCTGACTTCATAATTTTGGGTGCAGTAGACCCTATCTAAAGCCCTTCTCATAGTAGTGGCCAATTTCAAGTTGCCAGCTGACACCATATAACCCTCTGAAAGGAATACATTCATTCTGATTAAGAGCTCCAAATTATTATTTATGGACTCTCCCCAAGTTGTTTGCTGAATGCTTTTCAGGAATTTATTACTTCTTATTTTTCAGACAGATCTGAAATATGACATTTCCTAATGTCTTTAACCATAGTTCCCTCTGGTACCTGCATACTGGGCTACCTAAGACATGAAGTGCTTCTACTTCTTTTTACAATGAACACATGACTGTTCCAGGATCTCTCTTTTGTCCACCTAATATATTCAGGGAAGATTCTTTTTTAATTCATCTCCACTTCAAAGGAAGAAATCGATATTCTTCCTTCCTCTTTGACAGTGACATATTTATGCCAATGGACTGACTTAACAAGTTAGATTTTTAGCCTTCTATCTCTAATTAGAGAAGGAAAGACTTGATTCTTACAAAGGACAACTGCTATCAAGTGTCTGAGTGCATAGTGTGGTAGGGTGGAAGGAGAGGGAATAGGGTTAGTATCAAAAAATGTACATTAAAAAGCTTGTTTTTAAAATTAAAACTCTTTTCATAACTCCTTTTATTCAGAATGGAGAACAAGGGAAAGAACTAGACTGAACAGCCGGGTGCCAAAAGGCCCCCAGTGCTTTTTCCTCTACCCCAGAACTCCCAGATTCAGAGGTTCCACAGCTCATATTCATGGTGCCTTCTTCTCTTCTCTCCAAATGGCCTCAAGAATTCCAGGTTACCATATGTGTGTGGGTTTATCTCTGGGCTTTCTATCCTGTTCCATTGATCTATATTTCTGTTTTTGTGCCAGTACCATACTGTCTTGATTACTGTAGCTTTGTAGCAATAGTCTGAAGGCAGGGAGCCTGATTCCTCCAGCTCCATCTTTCGTTCTCAAGATTGCTTTGGCTATTCGGGGTCTTTTGTGTTTCCACACAAATTGTGAAAATTTTTGTTCTAGTTCTGTAAAAAATGAAGACTGGCCCATTTTTAATTGGGTTGTTTGCTTTCTTCTTGTTGAGTTTTAAATGTTCTTTGTATATTTTAGGTAGTGTATCTTCTGCAATTTTTTTCTCCCAGTCTGTGGCTTATCTTCTCTAGCTCTTGACATTGCCTTTTGGAGAGCAGAAATTTTTAATTTTAATAAAGTCAAGCTCATCAATTTTTTTCACGGATCATGACTGTGGTGTTGTATCTGAAATGTCTTCGCCATACTCAAGGTCATTTAGGTTTCCTCCTATGTTATTTTCTAGGAGTTTTATAGCTTTGCATTTTACATTTAGGCCTATTAACCAGTTTGTGTTAATTTTTATGAAGCACATGAAGTCTGATTCTAGATTCATTTTTCGGCACGTGGATGTCCAGTTGTTCCAGCAACATTTGTTTCAGAGACTATTTTTGCTCCATCGTATTGCCTTTGTTCCTTTGTCAGGGATCAGTTGTCTACATTTACATGGGTCTGTTCCTGGGCTCTCTATTTGTATCTTTGATTTATTTGTCTACACCATCTTGATTACTGTATCTTTATAGTAAGTCTTGGAGTCAGTTAGTCTCAGCCCTCCAACTTTGTTCTTCTCCTTCAATACTGTATTGGTTATGCAGGGGTATATGAAAATTATAAATATATATGTATCTAATATCAGAACTCCCAAATATATTAAGCAAACACTGACAGTTTTGAATGAAGAAATAAACAGCAACATCATAATAGTAGAATACTTCAATATCCCAATTTCAATAATGGATAGACCAACAAGATAGAAAAATCAATAAAGACACAGAGGACTTGAACAACACTATAGACCAAGTGATCTAACAGACATATACAGGATACTCCACCAAACAAAAATAGAATACAAGTTCACCTCAAGCACACACAGAACATTCTCCAGGATAGACCACATGATAGGCTACCAAAAAATTCTTAACAAATTTGAGAAGACTGAACTCACACAAAGTATTCTTTTCCAACCACAATGGAAATAAACTAGAAATCTAGCAGAAGTGAAGCTGAAAAATTCACAAATGTGTTGAAATTAAACAATATACTCAAACGATCAATGATCAAAGAAGAAATGACAAGGTTATTTAGAAAATACACAAAAACCAATGAAAATATAATGCACCAAATTTATGTGATGCAGCAAAGGCAGTAATAAGATGGAAGCTTAGAGGTGTAAACTTTACAACAGTATCAAAAAGAGTAAAATATTCTGGAATAAATATAAGCAAGAAGGCAAAAAGACATGTATACTGAAAACTATAAAACAATCCTAAGAGAAATTAAAGGCACAAATAAATGGTAAAACATTACATGTTCAAGGATTGGAAGACTTACCACTATTAAAATGTCCGCAACACCCAAAGCAATCTACAGATTCAATGCAAACCTATCAAAATCCCAATGACATTTTTTGCAGAAATAGGAAAAAAATTCTAAAATTCGTATGGAATTTCAAAAGAACCTGAATAGCTAAAGGGAGATCAGCTCGGTGCTTTGTGACCACCTAGAGGGGCGGGATAGGGAGGGTGGGAGGGAGGGAGACGCAAGAGGGAAGAGATATGGGAACATTGGAGATATTGGAGTTATACTCCAATAAAGATGTTAAAAAAAAAAAGGAATTCCAGGTTGCACCAAGAATAAAACAATGTTTGAAGACTCCAGTGACAGTGGGCATAAATGATGGAAGAGAAGACATGGATGGCACAGGCAGGATAGTTGAGAGAGAGTAAGAGAAAAGAACATTTACTGATAACCTATTTCATGTCTGGAGCTAAGGGTAAAGCAAGTGGGTGGTCAAAGATGAGGGAACTCCAACTCTGGGAGGGTAAGATTCAGGATCTCTCCCTCTTAAAAACCATGTGTGTCTATGTGACATTTATGAGATTTGTTTGCTTTACCGTGCATATAATAATGATTATATATACTCAATATGTTTAATATATGTCAGATTAATTTTATTGTGAATGTTATTTGATAAGTACTATAAATTCTAGAGTTATACAGTTGTTTTCATAGTTTCCTACCGAAATATCATGGCCTAAAACTTTTTTAAAATCTGAAAACTCCTTGAATTTTCTTCCTCAGTGAAAGGGAAGCAAATTATCATCGCCAAATCTGCATAATGCAACAGACTGAAATAAATCATAAAGTGCCCTGTCTCTTTTGGTGTAGGTAAACATATTTTTAGTATTGGCTCTCTCATCTCTTGCAAGATGATCTTACAATTTTTGTTTAAGCCTAATTTCTAATTTATTTGCTATCAAATCTTATGGGATTCTCATGAGGAATCTTCCTTATTTATTATTTTTAAGGAATAAACACTACCACAAAGTACCTCATTTACCCTATGAGCTCTTTCATTGTGCAAATGAGCTAATAAGCAGGGCACTGACCTAAGTGTCTGATTTTGATCCAAACTTTCCTCAGATATCTAATAAATAGGAAGTAGGTTCTATGCAGGGTATTTATTAAATTCTTCTTTTCAACTATTCCCTGATATCCCAATTCAAGAAAAATTCCATTAAAAATAAAAAGTCATCAAATAAATTTGAATTTTTCTTGTGGCAAGACTGTGGACTGGCCTCCTAAAAGGCATTCGTAACTCTTTTTCCCTTGCCTTGTACCTCTACTAAGGCTGAAAAACTAAAATGATTCCCCATACTTCCTTACTGCTGGGTGAGGCCACATGATTTAGTTCTAGGCAATGAGATATAAGTGGAACTTCTAGGAAAGCATTTTAAATAACCAAAACCTGGCTGACATGTCTCTTTGGCATGCCTTACGCCTCACCCTTTTTCTTTAAAGATGGATACCTGGGGGTGCATTAGCCATCTTGCAACCATGAAGACAAAAACCCTGTGCAATGGATGATGGAGGAGAAAGCCAATAAGAGCCATGCTCCTTGATTACAATATTGCTGAGCTGCCATACTAACCCAGGGCTTATCACACAAGACAGATAATTCCTTTTCTTGCTTAAGACACTATTCATTAGATTTTGCTAGGACTCGCAGCTATTGTATTACAACTGTTCCATCTCCACACCTGCCCAACCCATCTCTACCCACCCCCCATATTTGTGCAAATACTACAAATTTAAAACTTTCCATCTATTATTGATCTTCCCTAATTTAACAGCATGACAAGGTACATTATGCTTTAAAAAATGTCTGAAAAACTCAAAGGCATATTTAAAATACGTAATTAATTTTTCTTTCATTCTGCATATTCATTGAAATTGGTGGCTAACTTCACTTAATAAATTTCAAAATTAAAAAAACTGATTTAAACCTTAATTATTATTATTATTTTTAAATTTATTTATTTTATTTATTTTATTTTTGGCTGCGTTGGGTCTTTGGTGCTGCACACAGGCTTTCTCTAGTTGCGGCAAGCGGGGGCTACTCTTTGTTGCGGTGTGCGGGCTTCTCATTGTGGTGGCTTCTCTTGTTGCGGAGCACAGGCTCTAGACTTGTGGCACACGGGCTTAGTTGCTCCATGGCATGTGGGATCTTCCCGGACCAGGGCTCAAACCCGTGTCCCCTGCATTGGCAGGTGGATTCTCAACCAATGCGCCACCAGGGAAGCCCTAAACCTGAATTATTTATTTATACAAAGATAGCTTCTAAACTCAAATACTTTTTAGCATACTTATTTTTTTAATGATGTACTTTTTTGCTAGCCAAATTTGCAATGTATCTCAAATTATCAAATCCTATTCTGTAATGCTTTACATAATCTTGAGAAACACTCTAATTCTCCTCCCTAGAGTTATTAAATTCAGACATATGTAATTTAGTGCCTGGAGACACTTCAGTGCTGCTGACATATTTGACACCAGATGTAATTAGTAACCTAGAATTCCTTCTCCAAAACTACCTATGACATATGCTAAGATCTAAAATTATGACTCAAGATTAAAGTCTTACTAACCTTTTCTACAAAATATTAAAGCTGTCTAATCTCATATTTTTGCAAGTATAATAAAGGAAACTGAAAATGCCAATAGCAATGGCAAGTTATGACCATTTCATACCTAGACAAAACAATACTGCTTTTTCATGTATTTATTTATTTCAGAACAAATTATAAAGCTGGTTATTTTCTCTGAGGAGTTGCTTCAAACTGCTTGAGATGTAACTTAAAGGTGGCATGAACAACCATGAGAGAAAGGGGAGATTTTCCTAAAAAAAACTATTTTGACCCTGTCATTCCCATGCCCCAAATCCTATTCTCCCAACTACTTTCATACATTCAAACTTTGGGGGTCAGCCCATCCTCCCTTTCCAGCTTTACTTCTCCCTACTTTCCCATACTCATCAGAATTACTCTATTTATTCCAAAAGAATTTCACACTGCTCAATTTTTTATATAAGAATGTTCACAATTATTACATGGAGAAATTGGAAACAATTTAAAAGTCAAAGAGGCATCCAAAAAAATACCACATAACCATTAAAAGTAATAATTTTTGAGAGCATGGAAATATGCTTATGTATCTATTTAAGAGAATTGTAACTATTTTTTTTCTTTTTCTTTGTAACTATTTTTTAAAATGCTATGAAGAATAACAGATCCCAGAAATACCAAAAAGCACATTACTACTACTATAAAACAGCTAGGTAGTACAGTTCAAAAGTACCTATTCACCAGTATAATGAAGACATAATAGAGAGAGAGTTTTCCTAAATATTGGCTACAAATAATAATCACTGGATTTGCTATACTGCCACCAAGAGTTAAATGTGATAGAAACAGCTAAACACTAACTTATTAAATACAGCTTTAAAGAACACAACTATAATTTATTCCTGCAAAAAACTACTGACGTGCTAAATAGATCTTACCTTAAAACAGACTAAAAGCAACTCTGGAGAGGTCTGGGGGTTCCAAAAGCACTCTTGGAATTTTATTATTACCAAACCCTAAGATGGTGTGAAAAAAACTCGAACGAACTTTTTGGCCAGCCCAATATTTCAGTATATGCTTAGTAAATTAAATAAATTTTCTTTAAAAAAAAGGCTGAGGATCCCTTTAGGACACTGATTTTTTTTTTCTTCCCTATTTCAGCCATAAAATTCTGGGATTCTATTTTCATTGTGAAACTTCATGGGCTTAATAAAGAAATTCTGTAGACAACATCTTGATAAATGCTCTAAAATCTTTAATAGACAACTAGATTTATGCAAATTCCAAGAAGCATAACATAACTGCTATTAAAACTGCTATGCAGGGGCTTCCCTGGTGGCACAGTGGTTGAGAGTCCGCCTGCCGATGCAGGGGACACGGGTTCGTGCCCCTGTCCGGGAGGATCCCACATGCCGCGAAGCGGCTGGGCCCGTGGGCCATGGCCGCTGAGCCTGCGCGTCCGGAGCCTGTGCTCCGCAACGGGAGAGGCCACAGCAGTGAGAGGCCCGCGTACCGCAAAAAAACCAAAAAACAAACAAACAAACAAAAACTGCTATGTAGAATATTCAGAAAACACCAACTCAACTTTGGTTGAGTTGCTTGGTTGTTGGTTATTAGCTCAACAAATTAGCTAATAACTAGTGACAATTTTTACTCATTTAGGAATCCAAAGAACCCAAACAAGTCCAATTAAAACACGTTGAGAGGGCCTTTCCTGGTGATGCAGTGGTTAAGAATCCACCTGCCAGCGCAGGGGGCATGGGTTCAAGCCCTGGTCTGGGAAGATCCCACATGCAGTGGAGCAACTAAGCCTGTGGGCCACAACTACTGAGGCTACGCTCTAGAGCCCGCGCGCCTAGAGCCCATACTCCACAACAAAAGAAGCCACCGCAATGAGAAGCCCGTGGCGCAGCAATGAAGAGTAGCCCCTGGTCGCTGCAACTAGAGAAAAGCCTGCATGCAGCAACGAAGACCCAACACAGCCAAAAATAAATAAATAAAATTAAAAAAAAATGTTGAGAGTAAAGCACTGTTTTTGTGTATTTTTAATTATAGCACTTAAAATATTTTAAAAGCCTTTACATTTTTTTCAAAGTCTTGCAATTTAGGTGACAGTTTCTTTTGAGAGAGATCAAAAAGGAAACTGGAACTCTACGTCCTTCACACACCAAAAAGTATGTCCCAAATCCATTCTCTTCTTTCCATTTCCTTGGCTACCACCTAGTTAAAGTAGCCAACACCTCCCCCTAAATACCTCCTAACTGATCTGATCTCTCAGGTTTACCCCATCCTCCTATAACCCTTTCTCTCTACAGGCAGACGATTATCAAACCTCTCCCCTATGACAGTACCACAAAAACAGGGTCTCTTGTCTTGAACTGTTTCCCCAGCATCTAACACAGTGCCTGGTACAAAGTAAGTGCTCATGAAATATCTGATGAATGAATGAATGCTCTGAATTTACATGCTTTCTAAGGTGTTCAGAATCATTTCCTTCTGATTCCACAACTATGAAACAACTTTAAACTTATAAAAGGAAAATTAGTTAGACAAGGTTTCTTATGCAAGTAATTAATAGTATAGTTTTACATGATTCACTTTATTATGGATATATTACAACAAGACAAATAAGAGCTATTCATAATTATTTGCATATGACCAAAAATAACTCTAGGATACAGAAATATTAATAAAACAACACCTATAGAATATAAACTTTATGCAGATGTAAAGCTATGCAAATCTATTTTACCGTCTTAATAGAACTCCTTTGTTTTTCTTCCCAAACGCCACTGCTCAGCTCAAGTGTGCAATGAATATTTGCCTCTCTGTCATAGGATCCAAAAATAAGTAACCTGCAGTAGAAAATAAAACAAGGGGACTATTATACCAATTATATGTATTAAACTTTTTCTTTCTGATCATTACACTAAAAAGTAATAAATTACTCTGTTAACTGAGGAAAAAATTTAATTAAACACTTTGTATACCCTCTACTGGAAAAGTAAAGCTAAAAATTAGGTGAAATTCTAGGACAAGCTGTTATTCAGCAGCTAAATCAAAGAAATAGAAAGTAGTATCTATTCATGAGGTAAACAAATTGACCAGATATCTATACACAGTAGCAAAAGCTACAGATTTTCAAATCAGCTATAGATTTGAATTTTAAAAATAAGTTGCAGAGTGATACATATATACAGTATGATACCATATCTGTAAAAATTAAACACAAAATAGTACAATATAGTTGCAATGAACACATATACATACATGTACATCTCTACCTACTAATGTGACCTTGGGCAAATTATTTAACTTCTCTAAAACCATCTCTTCCTCTGGAAAATTCAGGCCAAAAATAAAACTTACCTCTTAGAGTTGTTGTGAGAATAAAAGACAATGCATATAAGGCATTTAGCATAGTGTCTAGCAAACAGTCAGTGCTCAATAAATGTTTATTATTTCTATTATCTTAAAAATAACTGTCAAGGAATAATTATATCACTTAATTTTACTGTTTAATATTCAGATCTAAAAAGGAAATCTTGGGTCCAATCTTGAGATGACATAAAGCAGTTTTTCTTATTGAAGGAAAAAACTGTTACCCACATGCTCAACTTCTATATTATCTATCTTCTAAGTCAGAATGTAAGTCTGCCAATGTTTTTTAGGAGTAAGTTTGAGACTATCTTTAGCATTAATCAACATTTTGACTGCTACTCTATTACTTTATCTCTACACAAAGATCATAGGGATAGGAGTGAGATAATGAAAGAAAAGTGGATAAAAGACCTTAGAGTAATAAGAGAAAATTGTGTCCTAAGGTCGGAGAACTCAAGCAAATCATGTCCATACCTCACAAACTGGCTTCATAACTTGAAAAGTCAGAATAAACTCATGGCAAAAAAAAGTTCATAAATTTAAATAATTTTTAATCTGAAAGGCAATTTAAACTTACTGCTCAATAATTTACTGCCAAGAGCATTAAGAAGATTCATAATTATAAAATACTAAGTTTAGGAAAATGAGAATTTTCATTCATCAAAGCTCTGCTGCCACCATGTGTCCAAAAGAGCAAACTACCTTAAGACCTTTACGGTCATGCAGAGAAGGCTATATACACCAGCTAGTACTCTCAAATTCTCAACAGATATTACAGGATTCAGGAATAAGAAAGCATAATGCTTGGAATCTCCCCCTGAAATCATAAGTCATTCTATATTTTTCATAACACCTTTGTTTACATTTTAAAAACGTACAACAAAAATTAACTCAAAATAAGTCACAGACCTAAATGTCTAATAAGAAAACATAAAAGCAAATCTTTGTGACCTTGGATTAGGCAATGATTTAAGATAGGACACCAAAAGCACAAGTAACAAAAGAAAAAATAGGTGAATGGGACTTCACTGAAATTAAAATTTTTGTGCTTCAAAGGATACCACCAAGTAAGCAAAAAGACAAACCACAGAATGGGAGAAAATATGTGCAAATCATGTATCTTGTAAGGACCCAGTATAACCTAATTTTAAAATGGACAAAGAAAATGAATAGACATTTCTCCAGAGAAGATATGCAAAAAGCCAATAAGCACATGAAAATATGCTCAACACCATTAGCCATCAGGAAATGCAAATCAAACCCACAATGAGATACCACTTCATACCCACTAGATGGCTAATTAAAAAAGAGACAATAACAAGTATGGGTGAGGATGTGGAGAACCTAGAATCCTCACACATTGCTGGAGGGGTTGTAAATGATGCAGCCACTTTGAAAAATATTTTGGCAGTTCCATAAAAAGTTAACATAGAGTTAACATATGACCTAGAAATTCCACTCCTAGGTAAATAATGAAGAAAAATGAAAGCATACATTCATATAAAACTTGACATGAATGTTCATAACAGCATCATTCATAATAGTCAAAAAGTGAATACAACCCTTATGTCCATCAGCTCATGAATAGGTAAATAAGACGTGGCATATACATACAATGGAATATTATTTGGCAACAAAAGGAAATGAAGTAATGATACCTGCTACAATATGGATGAACCCTGAAAACAAGCTAAGTGAAAAAAGCCAGTCACAAAAGACCACATACTGTATGAAATGTCTGGAAATGGGCAAATTTATAGAGGCAGAAAGTAGACTATTGATTACTTAAGGGCTGGGGGAGGAGGACTAGGGGGATTAGGAATTGACTGTTAATGAGTATGGAGTTTCTTCGAGAGGGACAAAAATGTTCTAAAATTAGATTGTGATGATGGCTGTAGAACCCTTTGAACATACTAAAACACACTGAATCATATACTTTAAATGGATAGATTGTAGGTATGTGAATTATATCTCAATAAAGCTGTTTAAAGAGAAAAAGAATAATGAGCGTTCATTAGGGTTATATCAAAAGTCTCAGAGATTTGTTACAAAAAGATATAATAAAAAATGCTTGCTTTATTTTTACTATGAATCAATACACTGCAATAAGATTATGTATTTCAATAAAATATAAAATGGATTTTTATCTGATGTTGAGATTTGATAACAGAAAATATTAAAAGGGTCCCTTAAAATAAATTCCAAATAAAAATCATTTAAAATATTGAAATACCACAAATATTTAACATTTAATAGTTATCATTCTTAACAATGACATTTTAAAGTACATAAAACATTAACTGCCCTATCAGATAGCCTTGATCTTTGTTTTGTGACAAATATTCCAGATACAGAAGACTTTCATTTTAAAAGCAACTGATCAACTATTAAAAGTACTTCCAAAAACACCTTTAGGTTGGGTTGTTAGGCTCTATGTTGCTTCAGATGTTTATTTCTTTTCTTAAGGATGAAAATATTTTGTCTGATTACCCTGAATTTAATTTTGCCATTGAAATAGATACTGCTTTTATTAATTCTGATTTTAGATCAACTTCTGATTCTATGTCAGAGCACGCCACAATACTCACTTCTACTCTTTACATTTCTTCTGTTAAAGTAGTTACAAAGATCTGTAGCCAATGGTGAACATTCTGGAAAAATTGAGCAAACATTACTAGAACTCTAGAAAAGCTAACAACACTACACTAAAGCATGTGTCATAAATGCCAATTTAGTAAGGATCTATTTTGCTTAGAAAACATTTCTTTAAAAAAAAGTATTATTTCTTAGGATCTGTATAAAGTATACTATGTGTATAAACTTCTTAATATTTATTTTGTTTGCAAGAATGACCCACAATTAGCAACAGACAGGGAAAAAGAGATACCTGAGACTAACTGCTTAGATTGACTGTTTCTCTCCTACAAGCACCAGATCTGGTTCCCAGGACATAATTCCTATGTTAGCGTTTCCTGAACCTACTTCTGACTTGCAATCAGTGGATTCCTTCAACTACTAATGACTCTATGTTGATTAAGATTTAATTCTTTTAGAAGAATAATAACAGTATCCCCCATTTTCCTGATTTCTTGACTGATTTGGAAAAACATATAATTTTCTAGAGAAATGCCAGAACCACTGTACCACTAGTACCAGCCAACTGGGTGAATTAAGAAGGCATTTGCTTTAGTTTACATAGAACATTTAAAACAAAAGTATCCACTTTCATTGTACATCTACAATTCAGTCTTGAGTTAAACAAAGGTTTACCATTCAAATTATATAATCACCAGAAACAAGTAGCAACAGTCACTGGTTAATACAAATTTTGAGTAAAATGAACACTCAACATATATTGAATTAGCAAGAAATGAGTACAAATAACATTTCTACTATTACTACTTCCTAAGGGAGTAGGAGTCGGTACTGCAAACAAAAAAGGCAAGAAAATTGCCTTTAGACATCTGTCTCTGGAAAGAGCTACTAGCTCTATAAAAGTTCTTTCCAATTTCAAAATGTTTATTTTTTTTAAAGGCAAAGGTATATTGAAACCTCATGTTGAGCATAAGCACAAACATCACCTATCAAGAAACAGAGAGAATTTATGACTCAGGACGAAACCACTGAGAAAAGGAAAGGAAGTCCCTGTGCACCCTTCTATAAGAAAGTCATTTTTATAATCAAAAGTGAAAACCAAAAATCTTTTTTTCTTTTTTTGGATGATTAAACTTAATTTGAAAGGAGAATCTCACACCTGAAGGGAGTCAAATATCAGCTCAAGGGTTGTGAAAAGAATCAAACTTGGCTGACCTCCTATATATGCTTACCTCTGGTCTATACTCCTCCCCCTTGGAAATTATCCCCACCCAGGACTTAACTCTCCCTGTCTATGACGAAGACCTCCAAACCTAATGTCCAGTCCGTCTTTCTCCTTCTCCTTGTCTAAACCGTCAAGTTTGCAGAACACTTCTACAAGGAAATCTAACCATGCCCTACTACTTAAGACATATAAAGTCGGGCTTCCCTGGTGGCGCAGTGGTTGAGAGTCCGCCTGCCGATGCAGGGGACACGGGTTCGTGCCCCGGTCCGGGAGGATCCCACATGCCGCGGAGCGGCTGGGCCCGTGAGCCATGGCCGCTGGGCCTGCGGGTCCGGAGCCTGTGCCCCGCAACGGAAGAGGCCACAGCAGTGAGAGGCCCGCGTACTGCAAAAAAAAAACAAGCACCTCTATTTCCACCACTGGTCCTGAAAGGGAGAAGCTTTGTCTTGATCTTTATATGTCTAATATTAGAAAATAATCAATACTTGATGAGCAAATCAAACTCAATGAGATCATAATTCTCCTAGACTCAAATCCTTAACATTCCTTTGCCTCTTCCACCTATAGCCATCCACATATTCAGTCACTAACTAAACCCTATCCTAGTTATACCAGTTATCCCTTCCTGTTTCTACTAATACACGTCTTTCAAGAACTTACTTCCTCACCTTTAACCTAAATACCTCTTAATTTGTCTCTGGTTCTTCAATTTCTCTTTCTATGCAATCCATATATAAACAGCAATTTCTGAAAACAGTGTATCTTAATATTACCTTCAGACATCTTCAATAAATTCATTAGAAGAACTAATTGACCATCATGGAATAATGGTGCAAAGAGAGGGAAAATTCAGATTTTTGAATTTTTATTTTGAATTCTTATTTTTGAATTTTTATTTTGAATTCTTATTTTTCTGACCACAGTTCATTTTACAGTTCACTTTTGTTGAAAGTATCATATATAAGTATATAGCATGCCAACATTGCACTTAAACATTTTGGAGTTTGGCATTTTAAAACATAGTGATGGCTTTATGTCATCTGGGTTCATACTTAATTTCTTAAATTCTTTTACAATTCAGACATCAGAAGACTTAAAACAGCTGTTTTACTGTATGAAATAGCAGTAGAGGTATACAGGCATACCCTCGTTTTATTGTGCCTTCCTTTGTTGTTGTTGTTGTTGTTGTTTGCGGTACGCGGGCCTCTCACTGTTGTGGCCTCTCCCGTTGCAGAGCACAGGCTCTGGACGTGCAGGCTCAGCGGCCATGGCTCACGGGCCCAGCCGCTCCGCAGCATGTGGGATCTTCCCGGACCGGGGCACGAACCCGTGTCCCCTGCATCGGCAGGCGGACTCTCAACCACTGCGCCACCAGGGAAGCCCATGTTGCTCTGTTTTACTATAGTTTGTAGATATTGCATTTTTTACAAATTGAGGGTTTGTGACAACCCTGCATCGAGCAAGTCTATCAGCACCATTCTTCCAACAGCATTTGCTCACTTCGTGTCTGTGCCACGTTTTGTTAATTCTCTGAGTATTTCAAACTTTTTCATTATTATTATATATGTTATGGTGATTTATGATCAGTGATCTTTGATGCTACTATTATAATTATTTTGGGGCACCACGAATCATTCCCATGTAAGATGGCAAACTCAACTGATTTTTGAAATGACAACAAAGGATTTAGACTATTACATAAACTTAGTTGATAAAGCAGTGGCAGGATTTGAGAGGACTGACTCCAATTTTGAAAAAAGTTCTGCTGTGGGTAAAATGCTATCAAGCAGCACTGCATGCTACAGAGAAATCATCTGTGAAAGGAAAAGTCAATCAATGCAGCAAACTTCTCTGTTGTCTTACTGTAAGAAATTACCACAGCCACCCCAACCTTCAGCAACCACCACCCTGATCAGTCGCAGCAGCCATCAATATCGAGGCAAGATTATCCACAAGCAAAAAGATTTTATGATTCACTGAAGTCTCAGATGATGGTTAGCAATAAAGTAATTTGCAATTAAGGTATGTACAGTTTTTTAGACTTAATACTATCACACAATAGACTATAGTATAGTGTAAATATAACTTTTATATGTACTGGGAAAGCAAAAAATTCATGTCATTCGCTTTATTGTCATATTCACTTTATTGTGGTGTTCTGGAGCTATGCCTGTACAATTACAAAAGAAACAATACTATTTTCCAACACAGTAATCTTAGGAAAGAGGAGGTGAGGAAAGAATACCTACATAAACCCAGGACAAATGAACTCTAAATTTGGAATCTTCTGAAAAGTCTTCTTCTAGTCAAAAGCAACCTTGACAGACCTTTATGATTATAGATCTATATAGCTTTAAAAACCACTAGGAGTAATATTCAGCAACAGCTCCAAGTAATTCGTTCTGAGTGGAAGTTTTCCCTTACACAAATTTAAATGTCTCATGTTTGAGCTAATTTCCTTTTATCTCTCCTCCATGAAGGAAACAACTTCAGCCTTTATCTTAGTGATGCTTCATTACTAATGTACATTTCTACATCCCAAGATCTTCTTGAAAAGGTAATTTTTAAAAAAATAGAATGACTTGCCTTCAAATAAGTAAAAAAAATTTCCAAAATTTATATACTTATAATATGAAAAATTTAAGAACCAAAATTTTCTTCAACAAGTTTTAAAAGAAGGCTAAGAAGATAGAATGAGTGAAGGATTTTGAAGTCAAACAAACCTACATTCAAATTCCAGCTATGGGGTCTTGGGCAAGTAATTTATGGATCTCAGTTCTTCATCTATAAAATGGATATAATACTAATCTCATAAAGATGTTCTGAGGGCTGAAATAATGAATGCAAAGTACCTACCATATATTATATATTGCAGGTAATAAGTAAACGCTATTAGTAACAACAGACGTATTTGTAGAGTCATGCCCCCAAATATATTCAAATTTAGCTAGATATTTTCTCTTTTTAAAAAAGATAAACTGTCAAACATTAAAATAAATGCAGAGTATAAGGAACACACATTTACCAACTACTCAGGGTGGCGGGGAGTTAATATTTAGCTTTATTTACTTCAGATAAAATTTTTAAAAAAACAGTTACCACTTGAGTCAAAAATAAACAAGTGAATATAATCAAACTCAATACTAAAATAAATGGAAGACCACAAACAAATGCAACCTAGAAATATTTCTTTGGTTTTAACTTCTAAAACAGCTCATCTTGTAAACGAATTTCAAAATTCCATGTTAACAGACTTCTCTATAGAAGAACTAAACATTTCACTATATAATATGGATATAATGCTACTTAAAGTATTAATTCCTTCTACCAAATTTTTACCTTGAAGCTGCCTCACCTTATAAAAGAAACAGCTGATTTTATTTCAAAATAGTTTAATCACATAATTAAATCCTTTCCTTTACCTTATAAAATCAAAGTAAAAATATGTATTTCTGGTTCTAGAACGATGGCAGTGGTGGTAGCATGGTTTTGAGTCTCCCCAAATCCTCCCATAAAAGCAAAAAGAACAACCAGGAAAACAAAGGCAATACCTGTCAACAACATCTACATGAAAACCAAGTGAACAGTACTTTTGGTAATAGTGGTAAAGTGGTCACACAAACTCTCCAACAGACTGCAGTAATAAAAACTGGATAAAAAGAATTTTTAAAACACATTTAAAGACAATGTAAACCTTCCCAAAGCAGAGAGAAGCCAGAGGACAGTCTAATTTCATAAAATTGCAACAAGGAGTACAAACTGCTAGCATGGGGTTTTCATAGCTCAGGGTTATGGCTGCAGGAAAACGGTGGCATAGTTCAAGCAGCAGAAAGTTGAAGCCTTATGGGTTTCAAGAATCAGGATAGAGTGCAAAGCCTGCAGAGCCGCTAGAAATTATGGGGAGACAAAGAAATCACTGAGAGGGTAAGTCCCATCTCGGCTCAAATCCTTGGCTGATTGCTAAATAAAGAAGGAAACATTAGGGCACCAGTCTAAAAAGACAGCAGTGGGAAGACAAAGGAAGGAGAGAAATATATGCTGTTGCTGGGAAGATGGGGAGGGTGGGAAGAGTACGGAGACAAAGTTTGCAACTTGAAAATAGGCAAGTTAACTGCCCACTAGAACAGAAAATCAATCATCCTCAAAATATAAGAGAATACAGAGTTGCTACAACTCATTATCTACAATGTCCAGTTTTCAATCAAAGAAAAGAGGAAAGTATGACTGATGGTCAACAGGACAGGCAGTCAATAAAAACTGACTCCTAATGGGCCCAGATAAGACTTCAATGCAGCATTTATATATTTTTTTCAAAGAAAAAAAAATATATATACGCAAAGAACTGAAAGAACATCTTGTTCAAAGAATTAAAGAAAGCACAATAATGAGTGAAAAGATAGGTATTCTCAACAGAGAAATGATAACTGTACAAAATTGAACTTCTAGAGCTGAATAGCATAATAAATGAAATTAAAAATTGGAGATAGCAGACTGGAGATAGCAGAAGACTCAGTGAACTTGAAGACAGATTAGTATTACTCAATCCAAAGAACACAGAGAAAAAAAGAAGAGTTTAAAGAAACAAAATGAACCTCAAGGACCTATGGGGAAAATGAAACAGCCCAACATATATATAATTTGGAATCCCATAAGGAGAGGTGAAAAAGAAAGAAGCAGAAAAAATATCTGAAAAAAATAATGCCCCCAAACTTCCCAAATTTGACTGAAAACATTACTGCACATATCCAAGAAGTTCACTGAAATAGAAGCATTAAAAACAAACAAACAAAGAAAACTACCCCTAGACATAGTCAAAGGACTGAAAGCCAAAGTGAAAACTTGGAAAGCAGCTACAGAAAAATGACACATTGCACGTGGAGAGGAGCCGTAAGATTGATTGCTGACTTCTCATCAGAATATAGGATTGAAATAATTAAAGTGTTGAAGGAAAATAATTTTCAGCTTAGACGTCTATATCAGGAAAACTATCCTTCACAACTGAATGAAAAATAAATTTCCAGATAAACAAAAACAGAGAATTTATTGCCAGCAAACCTAAATAACAAGAAATGCTAAAGGAAGTTCTTGAGGCTGGAGGGACAGGATACCAGATGGTAACTTTGCTCTAAAGGAAGGAATGAAGGGCAATATAAATGTTAAATATACAGTAGATGTAAAAAAAAAATGTTTCTTTTAATTTCTTTAAAAGACATATGACTGTTTAAAGCTAAAAATAACACTACTGATGGGTTAGTAACATATATGAATGTAATATACAGGTTCCTCCCGCTATCCAAAAGTAGAGCATTCCTATGAAACTTTTTGTAAGCAAAAATGGTGTAAAGTGCAGAAGCAATTATCTTAGGACACATCTTCCTAACGGATGCACAAAATGAATCAAGATAAAGCACAGATGTTCACAGACACAGTTCAAAGCTACAACGGCTTGATGCTGGGATGCTGAATGTAGTTCCCAGAGAAGGAGCTTGGTGGTGTCACTCTCACTGCTGCTAGGGTACACAGCTACCTCTATAACAGCTTGCTGCAAAACAAAGGTTGAATGACATTTTCTCTTTTCGATTTCTGTAAAAGTAAAAATCCTCTTCAAATTTCTTTCAGTTAGCAAAAACAGGTACTAAAGTAGGTCTTTCATAAAGGTGAAGTGGCATAAAGCGAACTTTCAAAAAGCTCGGGATACCTGTATATGACGAACACTGATGATGTGGGCATAAATGGAAATATACTATTATGAGGTTCTTGTAATTTACCTTAAGTAACAATATTCTAAGTATATGGGATACATTAAAGATGCATACTCCAATTCCTAGAGCAACCATATATCCACTGTAAAACTATAGTTAGCAAGCCAATAAAGGAATTAAAATGGAATACTAAAAAATATTTGATTCACAAGACAGGAAGGATGAAAAGAAACCAAGGAGAGAAAAAAAAAACCAGATGAGACAAAAAACAAATGGCAAAATGGCAGACCTAAAAACACAACCTCATCAATAATTACATTAAGTATAAGGGAACTAAACACTCCAATGAAAAGGCAGAGATTGTTATACACATAAAAGCAAGAGCCAACTGTTTATGACATATGATACAATTTAAATATAAAGACACAAATAGATCGAAAGTAAAAGGTTGTTAAAAAAAAGATATATATCTACACACACACACACACACATATACACCATGAAAATAATAAGAAATCTGTAGATGCTATATCAATATCAGATGAAATAAATATTAAGACAAGAAATATTATGAGACAAAGAGGGACACTTCATAATGATAAAAGAGTCATTATGTCAAGAAGAAATATGAAAAAGAAATGAAACTGAGTTATTTGTAGTGAGGGGGATGGACCTAGAGTCTGTCATACAGAGTGAAGTAAGTCAGAAAGAGAAAAACAAATACCGTACGCTAACACGTATATATGGAATCTAAAAAAAAAGGTTCTGAAGAACCTAGGAACAGGACAGGAATAAAGATGCGGATGTAGAGAATGGACCTGAGGACATGGGGAGGGGGAAGGGTAAGTTGGGACGAAGTGAGAGAGTGGCATGGACTTATATATACTATCAAATGTAAAACAGATAGCTAGTGGGAAGCAACCGCATAGCACAGGGAAATCAGCTTGGTGCTTTGTGACCACCTAGAGGGGTGGGATAGGGAGGGTGGGAGGGAGATGCAAGAGGGAGGAGATATGGGGATATATGTATATGTAGAGCTGATTCACTTTGTTATACAGCAGAAACTAACACACCATTGTAAAGCAATTATACTCCAATAAAGATGTTAAAAAAAAAGAAATATGCACCTAATAACCAAATTACAAAAGAAGAGATAAATTAATAGTCATGGTTGAAGATTTAAACACACTTCATTCACGAATTGACAGAACTAGATTAAAAAAAAAAAAACCAGTAAAGAAGATCCAAATGATAGTACTGGCAGTCCTCACTTCGTGTTAACTGCATATCAGAACTGTGTCCCTGCTTTGCACTGTTCTGACATGCAAGGTTTTGGTTAACACAGTGCCAGGCTGAGTAAGGGCTGTCTGTATATATTTTTGTATAGTTTTGTGTCATAGAAGCATATTAATGCTCTACATCTGAAAAAATAGGAATCAATAAGGATAGAAAGGCAGGGGTGGGGGGAGACTGAAACTGAGAGCAAACTGAAATGAACCCAACTACATTTCAAATGAACAACATAATCACACTAAAGGGGAAAAATTATTCTAATTTATGAATACAGTATATGACCACATGCCCTCAATGGGCAGGGTAGGGGAGAACTGCAAATAAATCTTTTACTCCTTTTAGTAAGTATGTTCTCTGTTCACGTAGGGACAAAGCAATTCCAAAACTATCTGAGATGTAGTATAGGATTAAGCAAATGAGTCAAAGTGCTGATGTTATTGGGAGTCAGGGCTCAAGGGACATAAAAATACAAAAGGAGGAAGAACCAAGGTGGGGAAGAACCAAGGCAAGGAACAACCCTATGAGGATGAAATAGAATTGGAAGTATCAGGTGAACTCATGATTTCTAAATTGTGTCTATGTGTATGTATGTATATGTTTACAAGTGTCTACACATAATATGTATTTCCTAACTCTGCTCACTGAAGGGCCCTATGAATATGTGAAGTAGCAATGAACATACCCAACACCCAGATCTTGATTCCTAATATCATTCTCTACTAAAAGGAACCAGGGCTTTTTGGAAAAACAGCCGATTCTAGGACTGTGATGGGGAAGATACAAAATGAACCTGGAACAGCTTGTTATATGTACCAGAAAGTAGTGAAGACCTAAAAAAAAGAAAAAAAAGAAGAAAGAAAAGAAGGAGGAGAAGGGGCGTGGGAAGGAGGAGGGGGCGGGGGAGAAGAAGAAGAAAAGCAAAGAAAAAAATACAGAGTTATTTGAAGAGGCTCCTAGTGGTCATATATGAGATAATTTAGGCACCAAAATAATTAAGGATGGTAAAGAATTATAGCGATTGAAAAAAATAGGAATCCATGAGTCCATGCTGATGATAGATAATTATGGAATAAGGGAGAACTCTTGGTAATGAAAGAAGAATGTCAAGCGCTTTTTTGTATTTGTGTTAACATTTAAAAATTTTAAAAATGATGTATTTTTGGAACCCAGTAAAACAACACTCTAAAAGGTGCTGAGAAAATAGAGGCTTTAGAACAGTGTAAGTGTGACTCAGTGAAGAACTGACCTTAATTAGAACTTCTATCTATAATTAGGACAGACTATCCTAAATATACTGCTCTAGAGTACAGAACTCTCACACAACAGAACTTTATAGGCTTTGCCTTCACTGACTATAATCTTAAGTTTGTTTTTTAAAAAATATAACTGGTTGCTAAAACCAGGAAAAGAAAAGAGAGAAGAGAAGAGAAGGGAAAAGAGACCCATTACATTGTTCAATGTCCTTTACACAAAGATGTAGGGGACAAATCCCTCCTAGAATTTGAGGTCAGAATTTCTTTTCCCCTGAAAAACATGCACAGTTTATCAAGAAATAAAACCTAGGAACTCCATCAAGTTTCCTTTGCTGCCAGAAAACTGATCTTCTCTTCTCTACATGGTTGTTTTTGATCTAATTTATTTTCTATTTAACTGCACATAGGTATATTATTTTCTTTGCAAAATACCTAAAATCCTTTTAGAAGATGGACTATAAATTATAAATTTACAAATAATAATCTTAATATGATTGTAATACTAATGTGAAATAATTTAGTCTAATAACAATACTACAAATACAGCAATTGAGTTCTTCTGTGGTTAAAATCTAGCCTTAGTCAATGCAAAAAAAAAAGCAACTATTCAGAATGACTTTGATTTTTGGTAAATAGAACCAATTTTTATAAACAAAACTGTGTTTCCATTCTCAAGCTTTATTTTGGAAATTCAAAACTGTTATTTCATATAATTAGAAAAGAACTTCCCTTTACAGTGTGAGACCCTTTCAAATTAATAAAATTCAAATTCCAGTTCTCATAACCAAATATGCAAAAAAGAACAGTTTTGTTTAAAGATTTGTTTTCTTCTTGATAAACAAGATAATGATTATATTAAGGCATAATAATAGAAGCCATATCTACTGAAGCCTTACTACATGGTAGGCAACTGTGGTTTATTTACCTACCTCTGATCACCATTACCAGCAAGGTAGCACCCTTGTCCATTTTTACAGATATATAACTTCCCTGAGAACATATAACAGTACGAGCACATAGCTAGGATGTGACCACAGCACTTTCTAACTCAAAAGCCAGTATTATTTCCACTTCATGTTGCCTTCTAAAGCATAAAGCTTCCAGCTGTACAACTCCAGTATTTTCAGTAAACAGTTTTCTATGAATACTTCTAACTTGTTTCCTCATTGGCAAAATTCACTCTCAAACCCTTACAACTGCTAAGTTTGATAAATCTTCACACAGACTTCTGTAAGTCTGAGATTACTTCAAAATAAAGTTAAAAAAGAAAAAATCCTCACACAGAAACATTTTATTATTTCAAAATAAAGTTTAAAAAATAAAAAGAAAGAAGTCCTTGAACAGAGCCATCATTGTCTGTGGATGATGAATATGATGTTCCATTTCATGGAATTTGGGAAAAATTTATTAAAGTTACATTCTTTTTACTTGATTCAAGGTCAAGCTCTAAAAAGCTTAGAGTGGGCAGAGTCAAGATGGCGGTGTGGGAAGATGCCGAGTTAGAGTCTCCCCACAACTAGGGTGCCTGCCAGCCACTGGTGGGGGACCCTGACACCCAAGGAGATGGGAGGAACCCCCAAGTGAACTGGTAGGATGTGGGGGGGACTGAGGAGTAGGAGAAGTGGAGGTCAGACAGGATCAGACCCCCTGAGGCCAGGGAGATCAGGAGAGGCAGGTGGGAGGTGCCCTCTGGGAAGAGCAGGAGAGGAGGGCGTTTGTCCTGCCCACTCGAGCCCAGGAAGCCTGCTGGGCTCCCAGGTGAGGTCCCCCGCCCTCTGAGACCAGGGGAAGGGGGCACGCCTGGGCCCCTTCTGTTCTGTTGAGCCTAAGCTCCACCCCCCACAGCCTCCAGGGCCTTTTCCAGCCCTGGGGGTCCTAAGCATAGGCCCCGCCCACTGCCCAAACCTCGCCCTTGCTTAGGCCCCGCCCTCCACAGCTAAGGCCTCACTCTCACCCTTTTTTCCTTTCCCCTCCTCCTCTTTTTTACTATTGTGGTACTGTTGTACCTTCTGGTTGTTGGTTCATCTATATTTTTTAATATTCTTTCTAACATATCTGTTAGTTTCCTAGTCTAATTTTATTTTTTACTTTGTTATTGTTCTTTTTTTTTTGGCCACCCCTCACGTCTTGTGGGATCTTGGTTCACGAGCCGGGGGTCAGGCTGAAGCTTCTGCAGTGGGAGCTCCAAGTCCAAACCACTGGACTAACAGATCCTCAGACCCCAGGGAATATTCATCGGAGTGAGGTCTCACTGAGGTCATCATCTCAGCACCAAGATCCAGCTCTACCCAACAGGCTACAAACTCCAATGTTGGAAGCCTCAGGCCAAACAACTAGTAAAACAGGAACACAATCCCACTCATTAAAAAAAAAAAAAAAAAAGAGAGCAAAAAAATATGTCACAGATGAAGGAGCAAGGTAAAAACCTACAAGATCAAATAAATGAAGAGGAAATAGGCGATCTACCTGAAAAAGAATCCAGAGTAATGATAGTAAAGATGATCCAGAATCTCGGAGACAGAATGGAGGCCCAGACTGAGATTTCCTCATTGGCAAAATTCACTCTCAAACCCTTACAACTGCTAAGTTTGATAAATCTTCACACAGACTTCTGTAAGTCTGAGATTACTTCAAAATAAAGTTAAAAAAGAAAAAATCCTCACACAGAAACATTTTATTATTTCAAAATAAAGTTTAAAAAATAAAAAGAAAGAAGTCCTTGAACAGAGCCATCATTGTCTGTGGATGATGAATATGATGTTCCATTTCATGGAATTTGGGAAAAATTTATTAAAGTTACATTCTTTTTACTTGATTCAAGGTCAAGCTCTAAAAAGCTTAGAGTGGGCAGAGTCAAGATGGCGGTGTGGGAAGATGCCGAGTTAGAGTCTCCCCACAACTAGGGTGCCTGCCAGCCACTGGTGGGGGACCCTGACACCCAAGGAGATGGGAGGAACCCCCAAGTGAACTGGTAGGATGTGGGGGGGACTGAGGAGTAGGAGAAGTGGAGGTCAGACAGGATCAGACCCCCTGAGGCCAGGGAGATCAGGAGAGGCAGGTGGGAGGTGCCCTCTGGGAAGAGCAGGAGAGGAGGGCGTTTGTCCTGCCCACTCGAGCCCAGGAAGCCTGCTGGGCTCCCAGGTGAGGTCCCCCGCCCTCTGAGACCAGGGGAAGGGGGCACGCCTGGGCCCCTTCTGTTCTGTTGAGCCTAAGCTCCACCCCCCACAGCCTCCAGGGCCTTTTCCAGCCCTGGGGGTCCTAAGCATAGGCCCCGCCCACTGCCCAAACCTCGCCCTTGCTTAGGCCCCGCCCTCCACAGCTAAGGCCTCACTCTCACCCTTTTTTCCTTTCCCCTCCTCCTCTTTTTTACTATTGTGGTACTGTTGTACCTTCTGGTTGTTGGTTCATCTATATTTTTTAATATTCTTTCTAACATATCTGTTAGTTTCCTAGTCTAATTTTATTTTTTACTTTGTTATTGTTCTTTTTTTTTTGGCCACCCCTCACGTCTTGTGGGATCTTGGTTCACGAGCCGGGGGTCAGGCTGAAGCTTCTGCAGTGGGAGCTCCAAGTCCAAACCACTGGACTAACAGATCCTCAGACCCCAGGGAATATTCATCGGAGTGAGGTCTCACTGAGGTCATCATCTCAGCACCAAGATCCAGCTCTACCCAACAGGCTACAAACTCCAATGTTGGAAGCCTCAGGCCAAACAACTAGTAAAACAGGAACACAATCCCACTCATTAAAAAAAAAAAAAAAAAAGAGAGCAAAAAAATATGTCACAGATGAAGGAGCAAGGTAAAAACCTACAAGATCAAATAAATGAAGAGGAAATAGGCGATCTACCTGAAAAAGAATCCAGAGTAATGATAGTAAAGATGATCCAGAATCTCGGAGACAGAATGGAGGCTCAGACTGAGAAAATACAAGAAATGTTTAACAAAGATCTAGAAGAACTAAAGAACAAACAGAGATGAACAACACAATAACTGAAATGAAAAATACACTAGAAGGAATCAATTACAGGATAACTGAGGCAGAAGAACGAATAAGTGAGCTGGAAGACAAAATGGTGGAAATAACTGCCACAGAGCAGAATAAAGAAAAAAGAATGAAAAGAATTGAAGACAATCTCAGAGACCTCTGGGACAACACTAAATGCACCAACATTCGAACTATAGGGGTCCCAGGAGAAGAAGAGAAAAAGAAGGGGTCTGAGAAAATATTTGAAGAGATTATAGTCAAAAACATCCCTAACATGGGGAAGGAAATAGTCACCCAAGTCCAGGAAGCACAGAGAGTCCCATACAGGATAAACCCTATGAGAAACACACCAAGACACATGTTAATCAAACTAACAAAATTTAAATTCAAAGAAAAAATATTAAAAGCAGCAAGGGAAAAACAAAAAATAACATACAAAGGAATCCCCATAAGGTTATCAGCTGATTTTTCAGCAGAAACTATGTAGGCCAGAAGGGAGTGGCAGGATATACTTAAGGTGATGAAAGAGAAAAACCTACAACCAAGATTACCCGGCAAGAATCTCATTCAGATTCGACGGAGAAATCAAAAGCTTTTCAGACAAGCAAAAGCTAAGAGAATCCAGCACCACCAAACCAGCTTTACAACAAATGCTAAAGAAACTTCTCTAGGTGGGAAACACAAGAGAAGAAAAAGACCCACAAAAACAAACCCAAAACAATTAAGAAAATGGCAGTAGGAACATACATATTGATAATAACCTTGAATGTAAATGGATTAAATGTCCCAACCAAAAGACAGACTGGCTGAATGGATAAAAAAAACAAGACCCATGTATATGCTATCTACAAGAGACGCACTTCAGACCTAGGGACACATATAGACTGAAAGTGAAGGGATGGAAAAAGATATTCCATGCAAATGGAAATCAAAAGAAAGCTGGAGTAGCAATACTCATATCAGATAAAATAGACTTTAAAATAAAGACTGTTATAAGAGATAAGGAGGGACACTACATAATGATGAAAGGATCAATCCAAGAAGAAGATATAACAATTATAAATGTTTATGCACCCAACACAGGAGCACCTTGATACATAAGGCAAACGCTAACAACAATGAAAGGAGAAATCTACAGTAATACAATAATATGGGGGCGTTAACACCCCACTTAAACCAATGGACAGATCATCCAAACAGAAAATAAATAAGAAAACACAAGCTTTAAATGATACAATGGACCAGATAAATTTAATTGATATTTACAGAACATTCCACCCAAAAGTGGTAGAATACACTTTCTTAAGTGCACATGGAGCATTCTCCAGGATAGATCACATCTTGAGTCACAAATCAAGCCTCAGAAAATTTAAGAAAATTGAAATCGTATCAAGCATCTTTTCTGACCACAGTGCTATGAGACTGGAAATCAGTTACAGGAAAAAAACTGTAAAAAACACAAATACATGGAGGCTAAACAGTGCACTACTAACCAAGAGATCACTGAAGAAATCAGAGAAGAAATTAAAAAATACATAGAAACAAATGACAACGAAAACACAACAACCTAAAACCTATGGGACGCGGCAAAAGCAGTTCTAAGAGGGAACTTTATAGCAATTCAATCTCACCTCAAGAAACAAGAAAAATCTCAAATAAACAATCTAACCCTACACTTAAAACAACAGAGAAAGAAGAACAAAGAAAACCCAAAGTCAGTAGAAGGAAAGAAATCATAAAGATCAGATCAGAAATAAATGAAAAAGAAATGAAGGAAACAATAGCAAAGATCAACAAAACTAAAAGCTGGTTCTTTGAGAAGATAAACAAAATTGATAAACCCTTAGCCAGACCCATCAAGAAAAAAAGGGAGAGGACGCAAATCAGTAAAATTAGAAATGAAAAAGGAGAAATCACAATTGACACTGAAGAAATACAAAGGATTATAAGAGACTACTACAAACAACAATATGCCAATAAAATAGACAACCACAAAGAAATGGACAAATTCTTGGAAACGTACAATTTTCCAAGACTGAACCAGGAAGAATTAGGAAATATAAACAGACCTATCACAAGTAATAAAATCGAAACCGTGATTAAAAATCTTGCAACAAACAAAAGTCCAGGACCAGATGGCCTCACAGGCGAATTCTATCAAACATTTAGAGAAGAGCTAACACCGATCCTTCTCAAACTCTTCCAAAAAATTGCAGAGGGAGAAACACTCCCAAATTCATTCTACCAAGCCACCATCACTGATACCAAAACCAGAAAAAGACATCACAAAAAAAGAAAATTACAGACCAATATCACTGATGAACATAGATGCAAAAATCCTGAACAAAATACTAGCAAACAGAATCCAACAACACATTAAAAGGACCAGACACCATGATCAAGTGGGATTTATCCCAGGGATGCAAGGATTCTTCAATATACGCAAACCAATCAATGTGATACACCACGTTAACAAATTAAGGAATAAAAACCATATGATCATCTTAATAGATGCAGAAAAAGCTTTTGACAAAATTCAACACCCATTTATGATAAAAACTCTCCAGAAAACGGGCATAGAGGGAAACTACCTCAACATAATAAAGTCCATATATGACAAACCCAGAGCAATCATCATACTCAATGGTGAAAAACTGAAACCATGTCCACTAAGATCAGGAACAAGACAAGGATGTCCACTCTCGCCACTCTTATTCAACATAGTTTTGGAAGTCACGGCAATCAGAGAAGAAAAAGAAATAAAAGGAATCCAAATTGGAAAAGAAGAAGTAAAACTGTTACTGTTTGCAGATGACATGATACTATACATAGAAAATCCTAAAGATGCTACCAGAAAACTACTAGAACTAACCAATGGATCTGGTAAGGTTGCAGGATACAAAGTTAATGCACAGAATCTCTGGCATTCCTATACACCAAGCAACGAAAAATCAGAAAGAGAAGTTAAGGAAATAATCCCATTTACCATCTCAAAAAAAAGAATAAAATACCTAGGAATAAACCTGCCTAAGGAGGTGAAAGACTTGTACTCAGAAAACTATAAAACACTGATGAAAGAAATCAAAGATGATAAAAACAGATGGAGAAATATACCATGTTCTTGGATTGGAAGAATCAATATTGTGAAAATGACTATACTACCCAAAGCAATCTACAGATTCAGTGCAATCCCTTTCAAACTACCAATGGCATTCTTCACAGAATTAGAACAAAAAAATTTTACAATTCATATGGGAACACAAAAGACCCCAAATAGCCAAAGCAATCTTGAGAAAGAAAAACAGAGTTGGAGGAATCAGGCTCCCTGACTTCAAACTATACCACAAAGCTACAGTAGTCAAGACAGTATGGTACTGGCACAAAAACAGACACATAGATCAATGGTACAGGATAGAATGCCCAGAGATAAACCCATGCACATATGGTCACCTAATTTATGACAAAGGAGGCAAGAGCATACAATGGAGAAAAGACAGCCTCTTCCATATGTGGTGCTGGGAAAACTGAACAGCTACATGTGAAAGAATGAAATTAGAACACTACCTAACACCATACACAAAAATAAACTCCAAAGGGATTAAAGACCTAAATGAAAGACTAGACACTATAAAATTCTTAGAGGAAAACACAGGAAAAACACTCTTTGACATAAAATACGGCAGGATCTTCTCTGACCCACTTTTCACAGTAACGGAAATAAAAATAAAAATAAACAAATGGGACTTAATTAAACTTAAAAGCTTTTGCACAGCAAAGGAAACCATAAACAAGACAAAAAGACAACCCTCAGAATGGGAGAAAATATTTGCAAATGAAACAACACACAAAGGATTAATCTCCAAAATATACAAACAGCTTATGGAGCTCAATATCAAAAAAACAAACAATCCAATTAAAAAATAGGCAGAAGACCTAAATAGACATTTTACCAAGGAAGACATACAGATGGCCAAGAGGCACATGAAAAGCTGCTCAACATCACTAATTATTAGAGAAATGCAAATCAGAACTACAATAAGGTATCACCTCACTCTGGTCAGAATGGCCATTATCAAAAAATCTAGAAACAATAAATGCTGGAGAGGGTGTGGTGAAAAGGGAACCCTCCTGCACTGTTAGTGGGAATGTAAATTGATAAAACCACTATGGAAAACAGTAGGAAGATTCCTTAAAAAACTAAAAATAGAACTACCATACGAGTCAGCAATCCCACTACTGGGCATATACCCTGAGAAAACCATAGTTCAAAAAGAGTCATGTACCACAATGTTCATTGCAGCACTATTTACAATAGCCAGGACATGGAAGCAACCTCAGTGTCCATGGACAGATGAATGGATAAAGAAGATGTGGCACATATATACAGTGGAATATTAGCCATAAAAAGAAACAAAATTGAGTTATTTGTAGAGAGAAAAACTAATACCATATGCTAACGCATATATATGGAATCTAAAAAAAAAAGGTACTGATGAACCTAGTTGCAGGGCAGGAAGAAAGATGTAGATACAGAGAATGGACCTGAGGACACAGGGTAGGAGGGGGAAGCTGGGGCAAAGTGAGAGTAGCATCGACATATATACACTACCGAATGTAAAATAGTTAGCTAGTGGGAAGCAGCCGCATAGCACAGGGAGATGAGCTCGGTGCTCTGCAATGACCTAGAGGGGTGGGATAGGGAGGATGGGAGGGAGGCTCAAGAGGGAGAGGATATGGGGAAATATGTATGCATATGGCTAATTCACTCTGCTGTACAAGAGAAATTAACAAGTATTGTGAAGCAATTATACTCCAATAAAGATCTATTAAAAAAATAAAAAGCTTAAAAAATAAACATTTATAAGAATGTTAAGCTAAAACTATAACAACACTAAGTGATCCCTATGACATTATAACAACCTGGACATGTTTAAATAGTGCTCGCTCAAGCAGGAGAAATGTGAATATGTATGCCTAAAGGCTAAGAACTCAAGAAACTTCAACTTGTGACAGTAAGCTAATTCAAAACAACGATATATACATACAAGTGGTCTACGGAAATGTTCTAATCTTAATTGGTTTATGTGCTCTTAAAAATTTGATCATTCTAAAACTTTCCTCTATTTGTTTCAAATCTTCTCATATCACTAAGTGAAATTGTCACGGTAAAAATATCTCAAGAGGTCTTAAGCCTTAAATTTCCAAAATTGAAATAAATGATAAGCATTTTTTTGTCCTTCCTCCAAAAAATGGGGCACTGTTATTTGTTCTTCCATTTTCTCTAGAGAGTCACTTTCTTTCTGTTTTAGAGATTACAATAAACCCCACAAGATGAATTTATATTCAGAAGCAGGAAAAATGAAAATACTTAGATTACAGTAGTATCTCCTCTTTAGTTTGAATCTTACAAATTTGTAATCTATATGAATTGAGAGTTCTTTTTTTTCAGATGTTCAGAAGAAAAACAACAATGTAAGAAAGATTTTAATAAGAATATGAGAATAAAAAAGCAGGAATGAGTTAAAATAGTAATTAGTAATTTATTCTCTCCTTCATTAACAATTTTAAGTAATCCTTAAACTGTGTGAATAACACATAGCACCACAACACTAAGTAACTTTACATGGTTGGGTTTATAAAGATAGTGACTAAAACACTATTGAGATAGTGTGCGTGTTCCCAAGATTAAGCTGCCACCTGGGGAAAGGTGCTGGCCTACAAGGACTAACATTAAGAACATGAACTACTGTCCATGCTTTCTCCTTCAACTCTCCAGAAATACTGGTCTCTATTTTTAAATTTTTTGACAAGGTGATACAGTCACAAAAATCAAACAGTATAAAAAAGGTTATAGTGAAAAATTTGGCTCTCACCTTCACCCCTGTCCATCATCATTAACCCAGTTCCCTCAACCTTTTCCCCATAAAAATTTATATTGGTTTCTTATATATTCTTTCAGAGATTCATTATACAGTTCCTTATTAAAATAAAATAGGATACTTATACTCCACAAATTGTAATGTTTTTCTTTGTATTATTTATCTCAATTCAACATGACCTAAATAATGCCCGACTACACTCTCTCAATGCCTTCATGCAGTCTTGGGTTCAAGGCTGACCCAAGGTTTTAAGTGAGCAGTATCTCAAATAAAGCAAGAGAATGGTGAGCAAAGGAGATAACAATAGCTAGTGGTTAAAAAGCCGCAAACAACAGACATATAATTAATCCATAATCCATCAGCAACACCAAGACAAAAGAACTAGTTTTTTAAAGTTCTTAGCACAGTACCTATTACACATCATATACACTGCATTAAATATCTGTTCAATGAATCAATCAATGAATCTTCTTCAAGGCTATCTTTGCAAGTTTGGGGATGGGCGGGTGAATAGGTAGGTACGAATTAACAACAGGAGAGTCAAGAAATTTTGTACAAAGCTGCCTTTCAAATGTTTAGAAGTTGCTATGATTATTTTGGAAAAGGTAATCCAATGGTATGATTTTGATGCCTGTGAATCTATAAGAAAATTCACTGAAAGAAAGTATCAGTCTAAAATTCCTCAGACACAGGCCACTAGAAAAACATCCTTCCAAATGATAGTATGACAAGCCCAAATTATAATTAGATATTTAATGCTTATGCTTACCATAGTGTATTGGCTTAGCTACTTCAAATTCAGACTTATGTAGAGCCGTATTTTTATTGTATATATCATTTTACTGTACATTGCAGTCCCTTTTATAAAATTTACAGCATATTCAGTCTTTCTTTGATAAAAGAATTCCCTTTAAACTAGACTTTCTGACATAATCGTACACAATACTGATTCACTCCAAGACTTAAAAAAAATATTTAGCATATTATTAGTATACTCAAAATTAACCTATTAGCAAGGATACAGATATATTTGGTATAAAATAAAACCTCTGGATTCAAGCACTTTTTTTTTATTATGGGCTGAAAATAAAAATAGAGTGATTAAGCATCAAATAAGTGGTCACAGAAATGTAGCATAAGGATACTATATTTGTAGTTGGACTGATCAGGAGACACAGTAAGGAGGCAGCTTTTTTTTTTTTTTTGCGGTATGTGGGCCTCTCGCTGTTGTGGCCTCTCCCGCGGCGGGGCACAGGCTCCGGACACGCAGGCTCAGTGGCCATGGCTCACGGGCCGAGCCGCTCCGCGGCATGTGGGATCCTCCCGGACCGGGGCACGAACCCGCGTCCCCTGCATCGGCAGGCGGGCTCTCAACCACTGCGCCACCAGGGAAGCCCCAGGAGGCAGCTTTTAAGGTGAAGCAAGAAAGGCTAGTCTCAAAGAACAGAAGATGGGGTAGGGCCTTCAGCCAGGAAAATAGTGGAGAGTCAACACAGGAGCTTGGTACGTTAAAATATCTAAGGCAGGGAATGGCAAACTATGGTCCATGGGCCAAATCCAGTCCACTGCTTGTTTTTATACAGCCTGTGGGCTACCAATGGTTTTCACATTTTTAAATGGCTGAAAAAAACAAATCAAAAGAACTTTATGACACATAAAAATTATAAAATTCATATAATAAAGTTTTATGGGCACACAGCCATGCCATGTCCATTCATTTACCTGTTGTCTATCTATGACTGCTTTCACACTACAAGGCAGAGTTCAGTAGTTGCAAAAGAAACCATGTGAATCACAAAGCCTAAAATATTTACTATCTGGCCCTTTAGAGAAAAAGTTTGCCAACCTCTTCTCTTAGGAAGGCCTATGTGGCTGAAGCACTGTGAGTGAGGGGCTGGGTGGAGAAAGAAACTAGAGAGGTAAAGAGGGGCATGCAAGCCATGAAAAAGATTTGGGTCTATATTCTAAGAGGAATGGGGAAGCCATTAGAGAATTTTAAGTAGGAAAGTGACAATCAGATATGCATTTTGAAAAGCTCTTTCTGGTTGTCATAATGGTAACCCGTGTTAGGAGATAAGTAAGAAGTCTAATGTAGTAAGTAAGTCAAGCAAAGTATGAACACAGCTTAGACTATGGGGCTGGAAAAATAAAGAGGCTGGGCAAGATTATTTCTGAGATTCCCTTCCAGCTCTAAAATTTTAAGAATCACAGGAGTTTACAAGTCTGGTTTTGCAACTTTCCAGGGTATTTCCAATGATCAAAAACAGTTCTCAAAACTGTTATGCTATGAACAGCTTTCTAATAGGTAGTAAGAAATATGCCAACAGAGCATTATGTATCTGAAAAGTTTGGAAATTACTGCAGGATAAATGATGACCCCCGCCATTAGAATGCTTTCTAAAATATAGTTTGTATTTTTTATAAGTTGGAAAGGACTACTTTTATGAAATTTACAATTAAAGAATTTACAGATAATACAATATAAATTAACACAGTGGGGAATAAACACAAATACTGCTCAAGTACATTTTCAGTGTACTTTATTTCCTATAATGTAGTAATGACAAAACAAAGAACATACCTGCTACATTCTAACAATGTAACTTTAAGGCGGCCTTCAGTAAGTGCCCATTGTTGTATATGGATATGCTCTTCATCATCTTCTTCGAATCCTTGCAAGGTTTGGAATGGGAAAAACGGCTTAAACCTGACAAAAGTAAAGATAAGTCTAAATTTCGGAATAATAAACACCACACTTTAAAGCGTAATAACAAAAACTACCTGTAGGAAAACAACACAAAACAAACATCTAATACTGCATGTGTCCTATAAAACCAGAGCTTACCACACACCCCCATAACTGGCAGCAAACAGTGCCTTCTTGGTGGCACCCAGACTTCCTGGTTTTTTGGCATGCCCTCATTGACAAGGCAGGACATCTAGAACAAAGGAAAAGAAAATCTAGAAGCCACCACTGGGCCCTGAAACTTGGGTGGGACAGGAGAGAGATTCTTTCTGGACCAGATGGGAAGAGTGTTCCTACAGTAAAAGATCAAAATTCAGAAGGCAATGTTCCATGGAAACAATAAAATTGGATAGCGATTAGTACTAGATAATGATTAATAATAACAACAACAACAATTAACAGCAGCAAAGGTATTTATCAGAGATGTTTACTATTTGCCAGGCAGTGTGCTAAGAGCTATACATGCTTTGTATCTTATTCAATGCTCAAAATCCTGAGTGGGCAATATGATTAGCTTCCCTCTCCAGATGAAAAGGGTGAGGGTTAGAAAGGTTAAAGAATTTGTTCAACATTACACAGTGAGTGGCATAACCAGAATTCGAGCTAGTTTGACTAGTTGACTACGTAACACTTCAGTTACCTATGAATTATTCAGGTCTTTTTGTGCTCATTGTTAATACTCTTGGGTTTTATGTAGAAGCTTGTGGTGAGTTATAAACTGTAAGCTTTAAAAACTTTAATCTGAAACATAATTCATACTCCTCCATTAAAGCAAAGGACAAAGAAAATGAGAAAATTGGGCTTGAGGGCCTATAGTTTTCAACTAACCCTACACGCTGTCACTAGACATGACATTTGTCTGCTCAAAAGCTTTAATGCCTTCTCACTAACCACACACAGGATAAAAGATAGTCAAAAGTTCTTGGTTTCATATTCAAGGTCTACCACAATTAATCTTTCCAATGGTATTTTTCCTTATTAGAAACCTTCCAATCTAGGAAGTGTAGTCACCTCATATACCCACAAGATGCCATGCATATTCCTGCTTTCAAGCCTTTTGTACCAGCTGGAGGTTTTCCCTATTCCTCAAAGCCTACCCAAACCCTAAACACTTTCTATAATCAGCTTTAGGTCCTACATCACAGCAGACCACACGCACTGCTTTCACTCTTCTTTATCTTGCAGTCATTTAAATTGCTGGGCACTTATGCCTTGAAATCTCAAATGTGACCTGGTTTCACAATCATCTTTACCCCTCACACACACTATCAGGACTGAAGTATGTATTGATCTGATTTATAAAAATCCAACATAAAAAATAAAACAAACATTTAGAAAATATGAATAGCCCACAACAATTTATACTGAAAGATACTAACAGAGAGGGAGAAATACTATTTTACGGTTTCCCAATGAACAGGATTAAAGAAAAAATTCTTAGAGAAAGATAAGGAGGTATACAGACTATGCTCAGTGCTTTTCTCTTGCTTCTGAAAACAGATGGAAAACAGAAAGCCCCTTTAGTTTCCTAATTTCCATTGAAATCATTTGATTCAGACAGACTGGCACCAAATTTTTGAGAGGAAAAAAAGAAACTACATTTATCATGTTAATACGATGTTGTAGCTGAGTGTTTTTAATAAACAAGCCTTATGGCTCCTGAAGAACATATAACTGTCACTCTATTAAAAAAAATCACAAAAAGCACTACATACACTAGCAACATTGAATATAATAATCCAAGTGTGTTAAATCACAGCTGCTCTATGAATCAACTTTTCTTGTCACGTATAAAGCTAAAATTTGATTAAAAATTTCTCACAGGTGTGTGACTTCAATGTTATAAGGAGTAAAGTCTAATTTGGGTTTATTAATGCTTCTAGGGGGTTTGCTAAAAGGATTTATGCACAAAAATAAACTAAAATCAGAAAAAATGTATTCCATTTTAAAATAACACACTAAACATGGGCTAGAGCTACTTGTTCAACACCCTCTCACCATACACAAAAATGAACTCAAAATGGCTTAAAGACTTAAACATAAGACATGATACCGTAAAACTCCTAGAAGAGAACATAGGCAAAACATTCTCCGACATAAATCGTACCAATGTTTTCATAGGTCAGTCTTCCAAGGCAATAGAAATAAAAGTGAAAATAAACAAATGGGACTTAACCAAACTTATAAGCTTTTGCACAGCAAAGGAAACGATAAACAAAACAAAAAGACAACCTATAGAATGGAAGAAAACATTTGCAAATGATGTGACCGACAAGGGCTTAATTTCCAAAATTTACAAACAGCTCATACAACTCAACAACAACAAAAACAGCCCAATCGAAAAATGGGCAAAAGTTCTAAAGAGACATTTCTGCAAAGAAGAAATACAGATGGCCAATAGGCATATGAAAAGATGCTCAACACTGCTAATTATTAGAGAAATGCAGATCAAAATTACAATTAGGTACCACCTCACACTGGTCAGAGTGACCATCATTAAAAAGTCTACAAGTAGGGCTTCCCTGGTGGCGCAGTGGTTGAGAGTCCGCCTGCCGATGCAGGGAACACGGGTTCATGCCCCGGTCCGGGAAGATCCCACATGCCGCGGAGCGGCTGGGCCCGTGAGCCATGGCCGCTGGGCCTGCGCATGCGGAGCCTGTGCTCCGCAACGGGAGAGGCCACGACAGTGAGAGGCCCGTGTACCGCAAAAAAAAAAAAAAAAAAAAAAAAAAAAAAAAAAAAAATAGCCCTTACAAATATGTTCACAAAAAATTTTTTAAAGCATGATTAAAGAAGTAAAGGGAGGTATTATGACAATGTCACATCAAATATATAATATCAATAGATATAAGAATAATTTTAAAAAAAAACAAGTGGAAATTCTGGAGTTGAAAAATACAATAGGGACTTCCCTGGGGCGCAGTGGTTAAGAATCCACCTGCCAACGCAGGGGACACAGGTTTGATCCCTGATCCGGGAAGATCTCACATGCCGTGGAGCAACTAAGCCCGTGTGCCACAACTACTGAAGCCTGCGCGCCTAGAGCCCGTGCTCTGCAACGAGAAGCCACCGCAATGAGAAGTCTGCACACCACAACGAAGAGTAGCACCCACTCACCGCAACTAGAGAAAGCCCGCGTGCAGCAACAAAGACCCAAAGCGGCCAAAAAAAAAAAAAACAGTACAACGCAATTTTGAAGTTCACCAAAAGGGTTCTGAATAGTAGATATGAACTGTCAGAAGAAAAAAAAGTAGTGAATTCAAAGACAGAGCAACAGAGGTTATGTAAGCCAAAGAACAGAGGAAAAAAAAATGAAGAAAAATACTGAGCCTTGGAGAAATGATACCATTAAGTATACCAACATACACATAAAGGGAGTGCCAGCAGGAGGGGAGGGGAGAAGAGAGAGAAGAGCAGAAAAAATATTCAAATAGAGGTAGGTAGCTAGTAAGCCCCAAAGCCACAAATTATGTCATTTCATTCATATGAAAATCCAGAATAGAGAAATCTATAGAGACAGAAAGTAATCAGTGGTTGCTTAGGGTTGGGGGTGGTAGGTGGGCTAGGAGGATGATGGGTTGAGGGTATGGGGTTTTGTTTTTGAGGTGATAAAAATGTTCTAAAATGACTGTGGTGATAGTTGTAATATATCTGTGAATGTACTAAAAACCACTGAATTGTAGGTTTAAATAGGTGAATTATATGGAGTATGAATTATATCTCAATAAAGCTACTTTAAAAAAAACAACCCAGTTACCCAGAGATAATTGCTCTTGTCATTGCTTTGGTATGTAAATATTTAGTTAGAATTATCTGATTAAAGAAACAAAACCATAAATGACACAGCTCCATTAAAATAACTTAAAGCCCCTTTTAAGGCTTATGAAAAAACAAAGATTTGTTGAATGGCTACCATACCAGGTACTGACTGTAGAAAGCATTTATTTGCTCACTTAATCCCCCCAAACCAGGCATTAGCACACTGTACATAAGGAAACAGTCCTAGGGGTCTCACAAACACTATACCCTGGAGCCAAAATTGGAACCTATATTAGTTTCCTAGCACTGCCACAACAGAATATCACAGACTGGGTGGCTTAAAAAACAGAAACTTATTTTCTCACAGTGGAAGTCTAAGATCAAGGTGTCAAGAGGGCTGGTTTCTGGTAAAACCTCTCTCCTTGCTTACAGACAGCCACCTTCTTGCTGTATCCTCTCACGACTTTTTTCTCTGCACACATACTCCTGGTATCTCTTCCTTTTCTTTTAAGGGCACCAGTCCTATTGGATTAGAGCTCCATCCTTATGACCTCATTTAACTTAAATCATCTCCTTAAATAACCTCAAATACAGTTACACTGAGGGTTACACTGAGGGCTTCAACATTTTGGGGGATACAATTTGTCCATAAAAGAACTCAAATATAACTCTGGAGCCTGGTCTATAGTTCCTGAGGCTGATTTGATTACCGACCTGTTTTCTGCTGGAATACATGCTCTAAACCTGGTCTGAAGTTATCTGACAAGGATGGTCATGGTTTCACGTATATTACTGTGCTTGATCCTCACTCACAATAACATGGTGAGGCACGGTTGCAAATCATTTCCCCATTTCACACAACAGGTTCAGAGAGAACAAAGAGCCTTGCTGCAGACTGCATACTTTTTAAAAAAGTTACATGAAGATATATGCCAGCAAAATGAGGGCCTAAGGCAAGAAAGAAGAAAGTGATCCAGAAAATAGTGGATCCAAGTCAAGAAGGCAATGATGTCCTAAACCCAGATGACAGAGGTCTGGAAAACCAAGAGGGAAGTCCAATTTGGGGAAGGTGATGAAAACTCCAAGAAGGAGATCTCCAGGAAATAGGGAATGAATCGAAGAGGCAGAAGACATGAGAAGGAAGAGGTTCATTTTTCAATCAAATCTTGAAGATTTGGTTAAGGCAACTTGGTGAGAGAATAAAAAAGAATTCAAACTTGACTCTAGGAACATAGTGCTTTAATGGCACAAAGATTTTGAAACTAGAATATAGAAAAGGAAGCATAAACTTGCATATTAGGCAGCTCTGCAATAAAAAAAATTGTATAGACCTAACAATAACATAAATATTTCAATCAAGGAAGATTTAAGTCTGAACAGGACATAAATGTTATTATATATAAATAAGGAGGTAGTTCAATGAATGAATTGAAAATAGTGACATAACTAGATTGGGAAAAGACAGAAGGGAAGGTGAGAGAGGATATCACTTAGCTAAATCTTCATCTATCTTAGCAGGAAGTCAATCAATAGAAAATATCTAAAGTCGCTGAATCAAGACAGCTGTATGACTTTGTTGAGCAAAATATAGGTAACATCATAACTAATTACTATAGCTAACATTTACTGAGTACTTACCACATAATAAAAGTCATTACATTTATTAATTCTCACAATTCTATGAGATAGGTACTATAATTAATCTCCATTTTGTAGATGAGGAAATTGAGACACAGGTTAAATAACTTGCTCAAGGTTATACAGTTAGTAAGTAGTGAAACCAAGAAAAGAATCTAAGCAGTCTGGCTTCAAAACCTGTGTTATTAATCACTGCCTCTTAAAAGTTGTTAAAAATAGAAATAGTACTTCTGGTTGCTTCTGAAGAGTGTGACCTAGGGGAGGAAAGTAGAGGGTTTAGGGAAGTAATTGTTGATTTTAATTCTAAGCCCTTCTGTTATATTTGGTTTTTAAATTATGTACATTAACTCAAATGAAAAGACAGACAATATCAAATGTTGAAAAGGATGTGAAACTGCTAGTGTTCCATAACTACTTTCAAAACTGTGTGGCAATTATCTGCTACACAGGGATAGATGCTTAACCTATGACCCAGCAATCCTAGATATCCAATAGAAATATGCATAAATGTTCACCAAAAAACATGTATAAGAATATTCATAACAGCAATATCCAACTGTCCATCAACAATAGAAGGGATAAATTGAGGTACATGTGGAAGACGCCACAGCAAATATAATAAACAAACTACATCAATACACAATAACATGGATTAACCTCACAAACATACTGTTGAGTCAAAGAAGCTAGAAAAACGATGAGTGTAAACACTATGGCTCAATTTATGTACAGTTAAGAAACAGGCACCTCCCTGCCCCGCACCCAGAGCAATGGTGGTAGAAGTCAGGATAGTAGTTACTCTCAGGCAGAGCAGGGAAGGTAGCGTAGCATATGAGGGACTTTGTGGTTGCTGGTAATAATTCTATTCCTTGTTCTGAATGCTGTTTTGTTCATTTTGTAAAAATTCATTGAACTAAATTTTTACAGTTAGTGTACTTTTTAGGCAGTGAGTTACACTTCAGTAAAAGTTTAAAAGAAAAAACATGTTTAATTTAAAAATATGTGTTACTCTGATAACATTTTTTAAATACATATTTAAAATTTTACACCTACAAGAGACGCCAAGCCTTCTTCTCATATGTGGATCTGAGATACTCTTTTTTAACATCTAAAATATGTTTTTGCTCCAAGATGTTTCTTCAAGACTGTTCTATAAGCACCACGAATGCCAGCTGGTGACATCTCCATCACATGGCAGCAGTAAAACCGTTTGCAAACACTGTGATCTTTAGAGAAAAAGGGTTTACTACAAACCTAATATAAAAATATTCTGCAGTCTAAATCTACTCTTAACTTCAGCATGGGTTCTTGTGTCCTTGCCAAAATAATAAATCTGCTAGAGTTTTCAACTCAATAAAAGGGAAAACTTTCTAACAATTAGAGCCAGTCAAAAAGGACACAATTGTCTCAATGCACTGCATGCCTTCTATCTCTAAAGGTTGGATGAGGCTTCATCAAGGAGGGAAGGTGTTGTATAAAGAACGCAAAATTTAGAATCATACAAACATAGATTATGGTCCCAACTCCTAGAGATTTGTTTCAGAATAATCAAGGGAGGGGAGCGTGGGAAGATACAGATGATCAAAAGTGGCCACAAATTAATGATTGTCTGGCTACATATGTAACGGGGGTTCACTGAATTCTTAACTTTTGAGTAAGTTTGAAATTTCCCATAATGGAGAATTAGAAGAAGTTTGTTGTGTATACTAAAACAACTTGGGTTCTCTCTTCCTGTTTCCTTTCTCTTCTATATTTTCCTTAGCAACATCATTTGCTCTCACTGCTTCTATAAATTCCATATATTTATGCTTAAAAGTAAATGGAACACCTTTACTTCCAGCTTGCTCCTCCTCTCCTGTTTTACTGGCACCACTGATTTCATAGACTGTAAGAAACCTGAAGTTACCTTTTACTTCCCCCGTTCTCACAACCAACCAGTTCCACCTCCATTTCCCCAACTTCATATTGCTAAAATATGTCTTCTACTTTTCTTCTGTGTTCCCCACTGGCTTGGTTCAGGTTTTCAACGATTACTTAGAATTTTATGACTACTAAAATTGTGTCTCCTCTTCTTAAAAAAGACTATTTTCCTTTATTTATTTATTTTTTATTTTTTAATGAACATTTAAGGTTCATATATAAAAGCTAACAGAGCAATAAGTCAATCATGAAATAACATACAGGGAAATAAAATGGAAAATAACTCATTTACAATTTCTCACCACTGAAGCACTACACACTGGCTGCAGTGAGGTGTGGTCAATGTTTCAGACAGTGGATGCTCAGGCCAAATGCCAAGACTGTCATCACACTACTTTTTGTTTTAAGATCTTTTGTTTCTTGGTCATCGTTCAGCTAGTGGGGGGAGTCGGAGGGAGAGAAGTAAGTTTCATTCCCACCTCCCCCCCCAAAAATATTTTTTAAGCAGTTAAATTTTTCCTTGGGGAACATTGTATCTGTTAATCTAACATACCATATATTTCTGTTATTAAATGTCTGCATAAATGTTTATTCTATTTCTTAACATAAGATCATGCAGTAGTTTTAATTTCAGAACAGTAAGAATTATCAAAGGCAATTAGTTTTGTACATAAATGCCCACAGTTTCTTTTTCAATGAAAAATGTGCTCTTTGTGATATTTGTTTCTTGTGAGAGTTGGTCAAGTAATAATCATGGAGTATTTCCTAAAATATTTATTTGCTGGGAAAATTTGTATGAAATGACATTCAAAGTATAAAAAACATTGTTAGGTAACACTTGGAACAGTTAAAAATATACTTGTTTGTAAACTATCAATGTAAGATACTGAGTGTCAGAGCCATTGTCTCCTGTTTTTCTAGAAAGTGGCTTGATTTGTCAATGTGACATCTTTGAAACATCTGACATTATATATAGAAACATCAAGGCAATATTATTTGTACATATTATTAAACATGCAAAAATTTCCTGAAAGATAGTGCCCAAATAAGGGAGGTCCCCCAAGCTCAACCTCTCCTTGGTGCCCGTCACTGAACGTATGGCTGTCTTGGAGTTTGGGAGCATGGCAGCTCATTTTGGAGAGGTAGCCCCTTTAATCACTGGCTCCCTATTCAAATATGTTGCCCAGTAAACTAGGTTGAAAGTGCCAAACAGGACTGGGAATATAATTAGGGACATTTTGTCGATCTTGCTGATGCTGTTGTAAGTCTTTTTGTTTTCAGAAGTCTTATCTTCAGGTTTTACTGAGGCTGAAGAGGCATTTGAGGTCCCTGCAGGGGTCTGCTCCTTTGGGATGTTTGGGGGGTGGGTCATCTTCCCAGTAGTATAAGCATTTGTTGATTTATTTAGTGTAAGTTCACACTCCTTTTTCGTGATCTTGGCTGCTTCCAAGGCTTTTTTGCCGTCCCAGGCCCAGCCCCTCTTTGTGAAATAGTTGATGGTGGCAAACTCGATTAGCGCAGAGAACACAAAAGCGTAGCACACAGCTATGAACCAGTCCATGGCCGTCGCATAAGCCACTTTGGGCAGAGAGTTCCGGGCGCTGATGCTGAGGGTTGTCATGGTCAGCACCGTGGTCAACCCAAACACTGTCCTGGCTGGGACTGGTTCTCAGCTCAGCCAAAAGGACACTTGAGACAAGATCACAGTCATTATGCTGGGGAGATAGGTCTGGATGACAAAGTACCCGATCTTCCTCTTCAGATGGAAATGAGCCGTCATGACTGTGTGTTCACCTGTGCTGGTGCTGATGTTCTCTGTCCCCAATGTCTGCCCCATCAGGTGGTATTGGTTCAGCCTGGAGCCATCTTCTGCCACCACCACCAACTTGGTTGTGCGGTTGGTCCAGACATACACAATTTCGGAATTAGGATATGCATAGCTGCCAAATTTCAGAGGGCAGGCATGGGCATCCATTGGGAAGTCTTCAAGTTGCATTGGGCACTCTGCCGAGATGGTCAAGCACATGGTGTACAGCAGAGTGCCATCATCCTCCAGCCGCAGCAGCTTGTTGGGCGTGGTCAGGTTGTGGGTGATGGACTTCTTCTCATTGTGGAAGAAGGTGTCTGGAGTCCAGATTTTGCTGGCAAGGAGGTTGTTGAGAGGCAGGCACTGCATGAGACCTTTAAACCGAAGACTTTCGTCTTTCCACCTTTGTCAGAAAAACACGTCTATGGTGCATTCCATTTCCATGTCAGACAGCGGGCCGAAGCTGGTGACGTAGATGTCCGTTCTCACCTGAGTGATATGCTCTCCGAGCCCAGGCCTCAGTCTGTTGTTGTAGCCATCCAGGAGCCCATCCAAAATCCTGGTGAATATTGTGATGTTGTCATTGGTTTCACCTTTTACAGAACTGGTTGGCATTTGTGAAAAGCCAAAGTGACTGGCTAAGTTCATGGAAATACAGAACAGAAGGTTTTCGATCATGATAAAGCTAGAGAACATTCCATTGTCCATTCCCAATAAGAATAACAGCTGAAGCAGATGAGTTTGGAAGAATAACTGTTCCTTTCTCCACCTTGATGTTGAAGCTTTCTGAAATATTTGCCACGCGTTCAAAGTCAGCAAGCTACTCCTTGTTCTGCAAGGTGCCTGCGCGCTGGCCCAGGAAGGCAAGCTGTCGGCGAGGGTGCATCCTCCTCCTCCTCCGCCTGCTCTCAACCAGCTGGCAGGAGCGGAAGGCCAGTGCGGCGTCACCGCCCCATGCCGCCAGCGCCAACTTCCCCAGTCCTCCCGGCCGAAAGGCTCCGGTGCCCCCCGCGCTCCTGCCACCGCCCTGCGGCTCCACTCCGCAACCGAGGCCACGCTCTGCCCTGCTGCAGATCCCCCCCGCAAAAAGACTATTTTCTTAACCAAAAACAAAAGTCTGTGTCTTTTATTTTCTTTAATAAAACGCTACCTCACAGGATTATTACAAAGATTTAGGAGTTCATACATGTGAAGCACCTTGTAGAATTCCCAGCATTAACAGGTACACGAATCCTGGTTTTCTTCCTTCTCTGTGCTTCAGTCTCATCAAACTGGCTTCCTTACTGAATCTCTAAAGATATCATACAGTGTCCTGATTCTGTTCCTTTGCTATTTCTCCTACCTACACTGAACTTCCATCCCATCTTCCTATGTCTAAAGCTACACTATCCCTTAACAATCAGCTCAAATGTCATCTCATCCCTTCCACAAATATGTTTACTGTATTCAAGAATAGAGAGACCAATCAAACGCAGGCACTCAGAGACTACAGTCTTATTTCAGGGTCAGGAATACAAGCGGCACTACATCCTGCCTAAGGAAGAGAGTAGAACAAGTAGATATAAATTAGGCAATTGGGAGTTCTGTGTGGTTTTTGCCTTTCAGTCTGACAGTCCTGCCTCTCTCACATTAGGAACTAGCAAACATAAGTGTGCTCCCAAATCTCCTAAACCAAATATATAAACTAGATAAATCAGTGGTGATCGTTTCAAAATGTGTCTTCATTTACGTTCTTCAGAGGCACCTCAGTGGTCCTTTAAATAATGAGTTCTCCTGCTGCATTTAAATATCATCACAAACCTCTATTAGCCATAACTTGTATGGTGCACATTATTATGCAAAGTATGGCACACACTAATACAAAACTACATGTAACTAGAAAGAAAACAAAGTACAAATAGTTCGAAACATTCTTAATTTTCTATATTCGTAAGCCATGAACCTAAATTTCAAATCTATTTTATGTAGACAATTCAACTGATATTACATTAAAAAGACAATTCGTACACCAAGCTCCTCCACGCTTAGCAAGGTTAACACAGCCACATTATTTCTCCTGAGAGACGTGTCTGCCTGCTAATCACTCTGATCCCATAACTAGCCCCACATGGTAAGCTCCTTTTCACTATTCAAGTTCTCCTTCAGAGTCACCTCCTCTCTAACCAACACCCCTACCCCCCCACCATCTGGTCACTGCTTCCCCATCTGTGTTCTAAAAGCACTTTATATACACTTCTGTTATGCCACTAATCACCCCATTACATGTCTGTCTCTCTGTAGTTCTCCCACACCTCCCACTCCTCCCAACTAAATAGGGAGTTGCCTGAGGCGAGGAAACATGTAGGGCAGGTAGTACAGAACTGTGGTAAGAGCAGAGGCTTGGGATCCCATTCTGCTGCTTCGTAGCAATATGACCCTGAGCAAACTCTTGCCTTTAAGCCTCAGTTTCCTCATATGCAGAAGGAGGATAATAATTACACCAACCTCACAGTGCTGTCATAAGAATTACATGAAATAATGTAAAGCACTTAGCATCCCTCACTTCTCAGCTTCTTTGTGACATGGTAGTTTAAAGCAGTGTTAAGGACACAGGTTTTAGTCAGGGCTTGGTTTTGAATTTTAGGTCCAACACTTATTAGCTTTGAGACCTTGGGCAAGCTATTTCAACTTTGAGAGCCTCAGTCTCTTCATCTGTAAAAGTAGGATAATAATTAGCACCTATGTTAGGGTTACTGTAAGGATTAGACGAGAAAGTTCACATAAAGCATCTGGCACAGGGAAGTGCTCTAGAAATATTTCCTACCAAACTTTCTATTTATTTATTTGAAGGCTGGTCTCCTAGAGACATGTCAGACAGCAAACTTCTTCCCTTCCACAAGGAACCATATCAGGACTCAGCATTCGCCACGTATGATGTTCAAGGTTATAGCTGTTTGTCTTCCTTGGACTTCAGATTTCCCTTGGCCATGACTTCAGTCACTATACTAGAAGTCCTTTGTGAGGATATAAACTTGCAAGTGCAAGGAAACAAGTTAATAATAGCCAGTGCGCTTTCCTACCTTAGGTATCACCTTTATACCTCTGTGTCATTAAGCTTTCTAACTAAGGCTTATATTAAACTGAATATATTAAGAAACTGACTTAAGGAAACCCATGCAGAATTATTCTATATATGGAATTCCTTGGTGTGCACTAGGCTGACAAAGTTCATACTTGGGAAAATGATTTTAATTTCTGTACTCCTAGGGAGAAAGAAGTACTCCTAAGTGGTAATGAAACTAAAACGAACAAGGATAACAAATACTGTTACAAAGAAACTTTTCCCACCTGCTCATCCATACACCGTCTACCTAATATGAAAGGTTCACTTTTATCTAAACTCCTAATTCTGCACAGACTGATCAAGATCTAAAATGCTTCAAAATTTTCTGAAGTGGTTTTAAATATACATTGAACAAGAGTGATAATAGAGGCTGTAAGTCCCTCATAACAGAACTCAATAGCTGGTGACTCAGAGATGAGTCAATGTTAACTGATCTCCTATGCAGGAGAGAGAGAAAGTATCAAATGAGATGAGTGGCTCAGGGAACCAAAGTAATTACCTTGACCATGTCTAATAAATCACCTATATTTTTATGTTCATCACAACCTACAATGTGAAGGTCTCTTACCGTAGCCTATGATCAATTAAATTGAAACTCTCAGCTTTCACAAAGCTAAAAAAAGGGCAGAACAATGAGAACTGTCCTCAAATCCCAATTCCTTCTATTCCTCTCTACCAGCTTTCCAATACATGCCTTTGAATACGGGAATATAAAAATTACCACTTTATACGACTCTAGCACATTTACAAATTACATAATAATTTCATTGACATCCTTGATTCTCATAACTCATAACAATGTACAGCATTATAAGTCTTATTTTACATGTGAAAAAACAGGATGAGGAAGTTCAAGTAATAGCTTTCTGTGATCACATAGTAAATGGTACAGTCAAAACTGCAACACATCCACCCAGCCCTGTGCTCCTTACAACACCAAGATGTACAAGCAATACTATAAAGCAACAAAAAATAATGTATGTATTTAATATTCATTAAAGCTGACTCAGAAAGTGAGGCAATAGGGGTATCTCCTTTACATATGGCAAAAAATAAATAAACTTCAGGTTAGACCAGCAGTTCTCAAATATTCTGTTCACAGGGACCCTATACATTTATAAAATTATTAAGGACTCCAAAAAGCTGTTGTTTATATGGGTTATATGAATTCATATTTGCCACATTAGAAACTAGAAATAATACTTGTAAACATAAGACTACAAAAGCTCACATTCCATTAGCCTTCAGGGTGATGATGTCATCACATATCAGGAAACTCCTGGAAAATTCCATTGTACACTTATGAGAGAATGAGAGTGAAAAAGGTGAATAACATGTTTGTATTATAATGAGAATAGTTTTGACTTAGTAGACTACCCTGTAAGGCTCTCAAAGTCCAAAGGGGTCCTCAAACCATACTTCGAAAATCATTAGTAACAACTCTTAGTCATGGCAAATCTTCTTAAATTCCAAGTTGTAACTGATTATTTTACTTTAAGTACATTGTTTCTAGATTAAAAAAAAATCTTGAAGGAAGGAAGGACTGTTTTATTTATTCCCTCATTGCACTAATTCTCTTTGCAGTGCACTGTGCCCTGGACAGAGATGGTATCAAACATTTACTGAGTAAACTGAATCTCTTCTGAAATCTAGTGGATGGGGGAAAAGAAAACATCTTATGCCAAAATTATCACCTCCCTACTATGTAAAGATAAGAAAGATGAAGTATGTAACACAGAGGTTTGTCTTAAGTCAGTTAGCTGTATTGAACAGACAAAAATTCCATTCCAGATATGAAGTAAGAAACAGCAAAAGATCTGAACAAGAGAAATGAGGCAAAAGTTAATACTTTAAGGTTATAAATGTCCAGCTTTCCCCTCAATTTTCTCTATCCAAATAAAAGTAGCAAAGCATTTTCTGAACTATAAATGATTTTTAATATTATCCATATCCATGCTACACTTAGTTCATAACCAATCACCTAACTAAAGTCAGAACTTATTAAATGAAAATATATTAAAGATGATTTGCACCTGCACATTTAGGAGAAATTCCTACATTAGACCTATGCAGAAATAACAGAGACGTGAATAATAATGCCACCTCATTCTTTTCTCTAAGAACTTTAAAAACTTTAGATTTTTGTTTCATTCAGTATCAAAAATTACAAGTTACATGACTTACCCAACTATACACTAAATCAAGAAACCCACAGTAAACAGATGATCCTCATCATATAATCCTACTATTTCAGGGCAAGAGGCTGAGTTACTTTCAAGAAAAACCTTAAGAGCACAGGGGCTCCAACAATTATTACCACAGATTCTGGTCTAAAATTGTTGTTGACTGGCATGAATCTCAGAATGAATCCAAATCCTAACTCTATAGTACTAAAAAATTCAAATAGTCTGAATAACTTACTCAAATATTTTAAGTAAGCAATTTACCCCCAAAATGGCTTATAATTTACATAAATTGTATTCATGGGCTTTACTACAGACTAAGATGGTCATGAATTTTCTCCTTACACTTCACTAATTTCAAAATAGCTGAACTAAATTCAATCTGTGCTATCTACCACTCCAACAACAGTAAACAAAAGGAATCATATTTTGCTACAAACATTTACTTAAATTCTTCCCACGTCAAGAGTCTGCAATTCTAGTTCTGATTAAAATCCAAAGTTAAATACTGAGAACTAATAACCTTTCCAAATATTAAAATAGATGAGACATAATCTTCGTAAACTTTCCAAAAATAATATTGTACTTAATAATGGTGAGAACAAAATAAAATTTTCAGTGTATTATAAAAATAATTATCACAATGAAATTAGCTATGGAAGAATGGCTCTTAACTTCAGCCTCAGCAAGTTTCACAGAACTAAAAGCTTTGAATTATTTACTCGCTTGACCAAATAACTAAGGTAGTGAGACTGTGTAGTCAGCAACCACATTCATCCTTAGTAATAAGTATGAGTATAATCTAATATGCATGAAAAGCTATTGTGTTAAAAGAACAATGAGTGAGCACACCACACCAGATGCACTATTTAGTAGATACTGATGTCTGCATGAAATAGCTGTACTAAGAAAACAACACAGACATTTTTCAAAACAGAGATTCTTATAGCCAGCTACTAAACAGAAATAATATCTCCCCCATTATTGCTACTTAAGATTTTACAGCAAAGAAAACAATAGTCACTTATAATTGCAGATTATGTAGGAGGATATGGAGTTGATCCTAGCAGAAACACCATTTCTAAACATACTTAGGTTACAAATACCTATTCAACTGGCACATACCTCACCAATGAAACAAGTACACATAACAGGTACTTAATACAAAAGAATAAACTCAACTAAAACATCTTTACTATGCTTGCTAATCAGCATTTTTGTTGTAAGTACATATCACGAAGAATTATGCTGGGGAGTGGGAAATTGTGTAGTTTTTTTTTTAAATCAAAGTTATGCAAATCAAAGCATGGACATTCCAGTAATCCACCTACCATATCATCAGCTCCATTCTCCATACAATACATGAAGAATTTATGGGCAGAAAGACCCAATGTGTTGATTAGAGAAGAAATACGTGTTCTAAAGCATTCTGCTGGTTTCAGGAAAACTGGTAATTATGCACCAAACCAGTGAAAATAAGTTTTACTGTTATTCTATATCAGTCCAAGGGAAAGATGATAATCTGCAGTTTATCAATACTGGACCTTTCCGAAGAATGTGGAATTAAAAACCAAGGCTTCTGGAGTGTCAGAGAAGGCTGCAAACACATTTGTGTTTTGTCTTTGTTTGTATGTGGGAACGAGAGGAGGAGAGATGGTGTCAGTAAGGTGCGTGACAGACCTTGAAGTCAGCACTATGGACTGTCGGAAACCTCAATCAGCATCATTCGCGTGCGTGTGTGTGCCTGTGTGTGTGTGCCTGTGTGTGTGTGCCTGTGTGTGTGTAGGGGAGAAGGCATTCCTCTTCAATACTGATTTTACAATCAGAACTGGGTTATATATCATCAGTCTGTGTTTATAACGACAACCTTCAACCATTAAAAAAAAAGGTTAATATGTTCTATACATTCTATTTAAAGAAATTCAATGAACAGGTATTCTTTAGACAGACTAACTTCAAAATCCCAGGACTTCAGTTACAAGGCTGAGTTCATTTTGTGAAAAAATTTATTAACTGTATACTTACGATTTGGGCAGTTTCTGTATATACACACAGAAACATACACACACACACACTATGTGTCAGTAAAAAGTTTGTGCAAAAAAAAAAATTCTGCGTTTAACAGGTTAGTGTACTTTTTTATATAGGATAGTCAAAAAGTGATATGGAAGCAAGGAACTGAAAAGTGAAAGGGTGAGCTCTTTGGCTATCTGTGGGAAAGACATTCTTGGAGAAGGACTAGCAAAGGCCTTGTGATGGGTGCAAGCTTGGAATGTGAGAACACCCAGGAAGCCAGAAAAGAGTAAGTGAGAGGAAGAGTTATAGAAAATAAGAGTTACAGAAAATAAGGTATGGCCAAAAGTGGAGTAAATCAGTAAATGACTTAGACCCATGCATAGTGCCCGGAGAAATGTCTATGTTACACCTACAAACCAATTTTCAGGGTCACATTTATATTATACTCCCCACTTTATTATTAAGGAGAAAAGGATGGGGAGATGGAGAGGGAGGGGAGATGGGGAGGGGAAGATGGAGAGGGAGGGGGAGATGGGGAGGGGAAGATGGAGAGGGAGGGACGGAGGGAGAGACAGGCACCTCCTCAGCATATAAGAGGCTTGTATTTGTGTGTTTGAGCATAGAGCTGGGTGTACAACTCAAACTTAACACTTCGGTATATCAGAGGAATGAAATTAAAACGGAGAAGAATACATTTATTCAGCAGGTATCATATGTGACATTTATTATCTCCAATTAGATCTTATTTCCATTTCCATTTTACAAATCTGGTAACTGAGACTAAGAGAAGATAAGGCCTTTTGTCCAAGGCCTTTTTGCATGGTAGAGCGCTGAATTCAGGTATACGTTAATTCAAAACTCTATCTACTGGAAAAGACAATTTAAGTACTTCCCTATAGCTTCAATCAAAAGAATGAAATAATTCCATGGTATTGCCAGTCTCTACGTAGCACCTGCAGTTCTACTCATTTGAAGGTAAATATTTAACACACCTCATTTTTCCCTAGTACAAATACAGTAAGTATGTGGTTTTATGGGAGTCCTAGCAATTTGGCAAGAGAGATTTCGAAACTACTCTGTAAAACTTCTGCTAATGACCCAGTAGTTGCTTTATGACTACTGGAAGTGTGAAGTGTGAAGAGCTCTCATGCCATGCCCAAACTGTTGGTAGGTCCTATGACTCTAAAAAGGAACAAAGGGATTTAACGGCACTTGTTTCCTGGTGACACTGTTCTGAGGAAACGGAGAATGTGAAGGGAAGAAATGCTGGGTCAGTATTTAACTTCTAAAGGAGATATTTAGTGGTAGAAAGTAACTACCTTGTTCGTATTGAACAACTGATTCAGAAAGTCTCAGCCTGCTATAGGGAATCTTACTAAGAGAAAAAGAAGAGACAGGTTATAGTTTCTTGGATAGTGAGAGGTTTTTTAGAAATGCCTGAGCTGGGGCTTCCCTGGTGGCGTAGTGATTAAGAATCCGCCTGCCAATGCAGGGTTCACAGGTTCGAGCCCTGGTTGGGGAAGATCCCACATGCTGCGGAGCAACTAAGCCCGTGCACCACAACTACTGAGCCTGCGCTCTAGAGCCCGTGCTCCGCAACAAGAGAAGCCACCGCAATGAAAAGCCTGCGCACCGCAACAAAGAGTAGCCCCCGCTCGCCGCAACTAGAGAAGGCCTGGGCGCAGCAAGGAGGACTCAACGCAGCCAAAAATAAATAAATTAATTAATTAATTTTAAAAAAAGAAAAGAAATGCCGGAGCCATTGAAGCCGTACAAGAAGGACAGCAAAAGTATTAAGTGCTTAATATTTGTTTTAGCAGGTTAGTTTTAGTTATATTTATGGAAAGTTGTATCCCTTTGTCTGTGTTTACTATGCAATGGGGAGTTAAGGACCCCAGACAGGTTTCCAAGGGACTAAAAATTCCATGAAATTAAATTGTTTATGCATTTTTCTGCAGAGTATCCACAGTTTTCATTAGCTTTCCAAAAAGGACACTCAAAAAAAGGTTTAAAAGTACCTTTCAAAATATATACGTACACGTTCCTTTTTTGTACGCACTTAACCACAGTTTTTTGTTTTTTAGGGTTTTCTGTTTAAGGGTCTAGAGCAGGAATTAGCAAACCATTTTTTATAAAGGGCCAGACAGGAAATATTTTAGAATCCGTGGGTGCATATGGTCTGTTGCACATTCTTCTTCTTCTTCTCTCTCTCTCTTTTTTGGAACAACTTTAAATGTAAAGTTAAAAAATGTAAAAGCCATTCTTAATTTGTGGGCCTAACACCAGCTTGTTTGCAAACTCCTGGTTTATTCAGAGTAACCATTGATTTATCTCTGCAGAAGTAACACAGCATGGCTTTGGGAGTCCAGGACTTTTTTAAAACGACTTTGAGAAAGTCACTAACCCCCTCAAAGTCGCAAGTTTCCACATCTTTGTAAAAATGAGATACCGACCTCTCCTACACAGTTCCTTTAACTATTAAGAGAGATAGCAAGTGTATGGAACTGCACACACATTGCCTGGCATATAGTTAGCAAACTGATTTTATTACCTGTGCCTCTATCTCATATGATAAATTAGTAATATTTATAAGTCAATATTAAGTTTTTGGTCAGGCATGCTCCTCCAATGCAATCTACTTTATAATGATCTGCTTGGGCTACTACTTCTAGTAACAAAGTGGGCCTTTCCCAGAAGCCAACAGACCTGTACACTACTGATTAGAATCCAACAGTTTCCTCATAATTACTCTTCTCCTTTCAATATGTAAATCAAATTTCTAGAGCAAAGATTTAATTTTCAATATATTATTTTCCATCTGAAGTGTTTTAAATGCCTAAATCATAATAATTCAAAACATCTTAAGAAAACCCAACTTGCAAGAAGTTATTACCAACACTAAACTGGAGCATACTTAGGTGTACCAAGGAACCTAAGGTCACAAAATATTATACAACACAAAGTAATCAAGTATTTGCCTAGCAGAGACACTGATCTCTCCTCTGTCTCTCACAAAACTGAAGGTCTTAAATGTATCCAAATGTAATTATAATGAGCTTTAATTGTTCATTGTTTTCCCCTGGAAGACTAACCAGCTTGAAAGCATGAACTCTGTTTTAACCATTTTTTTCACCCTACTCTCACACAACAGGAGGTATGGTAGTCTTCAGGAAACAGTTACTGAAAATAAGTGTCTATTTTTAAAATGACTATCTAAGATAATGATCTTACAATTCCATTTATATAGAGATACTCATCTGAGCAGGAGTACAAGAAAAAGCACAACAGATAAAAAATTAGCAAATACATTACATCATTACTCCAGAACAGCTAGCATGATACCCCAATGTCCTTGTCTCCACTCTCCCAAAGTATCAAAGGTGAGTTATATTTCCTACTAACATTAGTAAGTAAAACTATGATTCCTACAATCACTAAGGAATTTTAGCAGCTATTTTAAAGTATTTTCCAGCCTAAGCAAAGATACCTTTTAGAAGTTGTCTATATACAGAAAGAGAAGTATGAAAGCGTAAGTGAATAAACACAGCACATTACACTTAACTTTACAAATGATTTTGTCAGCTTTCAGCGAATTTACGTTGAAAGTTTTTAAGAAGACATCGATTACTATCTTTACCTCAAATAATCAGTAAAATTTAAAATATTATAATTAACATTAAGAATAAATGTTTTTCTTCCTCATCTCAGAAGACCAAGGAAGAAATAACACAATGACAAGCCACATTATAGAGTATGAGGCTTTCCAGACCAAACCTAATTTAGTTCTCTGAAATTAATGGTATATTTAGAGAAGATGTAGATAAAGATGCTAAAAGACCCTATCTAACTAAATACAGTCCTGTCCTCGCCTCCTCAATCTCCAGTCACTAAGAATATGTGAAAGTTTTCTACAAATACATATTGGAATATTTTCAAGAGTAAAAGAACAAAACAGTTATGACAAAACAGTCATGTTCAGAAGACATTCCGTGAACCTGAAAAGTGAAGTTTCCGGGCTTCCCTGGTGGCGCCGTGGTTGAGAGTCCGCCTGCCGATGCAGGGGACACGGGTTCGTGCCCTGGTCTGGGAAGATCCCACATGCCGCGGAGCGGCTGGGCCCGTGAGCCGTGGCCGCTGAGCCTGCGCGTCCGGAGCCTGTGCTCCGCAACGGGTGAGGCCACAACAGTGAGAGGCCCGCGTACCGCAAAAAAAAAAAAAAAAAAAAAAAAAAAAAGTGGAGTTTCCCCCAAATATTTGTTCCATACTCATTCAGTAAATTCAAATGGTGTCAAAAAGTAGATGCCCCCTTATTTGTAAGTCAGAGAAGTAAACACTTATATATAGTTAATTAATGACCCAAACCTTGCACTAAAGTAAAAGTCCACCAAACTCAAGGTAAAAGCAGCCACTGTCTACTTACTATCACTGTATTGCAGAGAAACGAAAAACGTTTCAAGGGATTTTTAAAAGATTTCTAACAGAATGATTTTTTTAACATTCAACATTATAATGATAATGTATTTTATGAAATAAAGTTGCTCAGTGAAAGTCTCTTCAAAGATATAATGTTTAAAGAGGGATAGAAATTATCACCCTCTAGTATCCAGCTGTTAACTAACTCTTCCCATTTTCGATGAAGAGCAACAGTAATGCTCCTCATTTAGTAAGCATCTCAAGTTTATATTTCCAGGCCAGGCAAGTACCATCAGTAAATGTAGCAAGTGGGTGGCAATTACAAGCTACACGTAAGAGGTTCCTGCAGCTGCTACTAGACTCCATCTCTCCATCTTATTATTGCTAGGACAAATGCAGGCCTAGTGCTACCAGATCTTCCAAATTTTCCTAAGAAAAGCCAGAAATCCAAATCATGCAAAATTTTCCATTTTTAAATGTTGACAATTCAGAAATAAGAAAACCACAGTGCAGGCCAAATTCAAAGTACCTACAAACTGAATCTGGCCTTTCAGTATGCAACGACTGCTAACTACACAGCAATAATACCCAAGGAACAGAAGAATCGGTAAGAATCTCAAATGTCTGACTCCCAAACCTTAAACTCCTCAGGACTATTACTCAGATTTCATGTTGAAGATGGATTCTCCGTGTAGTCAAGAACACTGGTGGTAATCCTTCTCTCTTGAAGACTAGTTTTTGACTAATAATAATTTTTTAAAAACTATGGCTTTTACTATTTTAAAGTATACATTTTAAGAAAAAAATCAAAACAATGAACACTGAGGTGGTGAAATCAGAATATTAGTAAAATTAATAAAATTAGAATTATGTAGAAAATGTATACTTATTAAAAAATACTATAATGCTTTACAAACTGTGTTAGTTGGGTAAAATGTCTATCAGCTGGGTCCCCAGAAAGCAACCAATCACTTGAGCTCCCTTCTCATCTCTTTATGAGACATCAGGAACCGGTAGTCCTGATGGGCCACTTTTACTTTAGCAACATGAAAATAAAAAACAAATGAAGAGGGGGAAGAAGTGACAACAATGTTAACTGGCAAGGTATTTCTGTTTTATAATAATTTCAAGTGCCAAAAGATCCTAAGACTCAATACAATTTTCTTTACTGCTTTAGCTCTACTAAGTAGATTAGATAGCTAAAAAGGATAAACTAGCAAGACCTTCTATTTAGAAATAAAATCTGCTGGATTAAAAAAGAAATGCTAAGTGGGGCAGCACCCAAAGATTTAACCTTATGATTTAACCTTAAAAGGATCGTTTCTCAAAATTTCCAAAATTCTTTAAAGGAAAAAAAAAAAAAAAGCTTTATAGTCATACTCAGAGTTCTCAGTTAATTTGGAAGGCTACCCCCACATATATTATTTTGATGACATACTTAAAAAAAAATCCTTAAGAACAACACAGCAGAGTTTAAGGAAAAAGGGCAGCTTGGCTTTATCAGAACTTGACAGCTGTGTGATTTTAAGCAAGTTATTTAACTACTCTGGGCACTATCCCCTCATCTATAAAAAAGGATAAACCATAGCTACTTTAATTCTCATGATGAGAATTGTGATACACCTTAAATGTATTTTAATTCATCCTCTTAGCTGAAACTTGAATCTGTACCACAACATCAGTATTTTAAAATATTCCTGGCAGAACAGCTACACACAGATGAGAGAACTCAACACTTGCTGAAGCAGCCCTTTTCATCCTCACACTTCTATCATTTTCTTTTACTAAACTAAAATCAGCTTCCTAGTTACTTCAACCCCATCAATCACATTCTAGTTTAAACCTTATTAAGTAGAGCTAATTCAAGTCTCACTAAACTCCAGCCTCCATAAGGATTGAGATTGTTCAGTATTGAAACCCCAGCACCTAGAACAATGATAAGCACATAGCAGGTGTACAATAAATATTTACAGATTGAGTGATATGTTCTGTACAGTATTTACTGATTGACCATTGAAATGCCTTCGAATATAAAGAGCACAAGTGTGTATACTTCTGGAGGTGATCATTTAATGTTTCAGGTTTAAAAGTTGAAATATCATACATAACCAAACACATGCATGCTATGTTTTTAAAAATCCCTTTGGATACAGTAAATAAAAGCAATTTTGCTACATTTTAAATGATGGTGCTATTCAATGATACAGATGATAAAGTTCCTTCAAAGCAATAAACCTATTAATGGCTCCATAACTTCTAATCATAATTTCCTTCAGATTTAACTGAATTCCAAGTCTACATTAAAAAAAAACCACGTCAAAATGACATGTACCCTCACTACCACTGGCTATCCTGCAAATAACCCCCAAATAATAACTTAGTCAAGTTTTATCACCTGAAAGTTACCCAGAAAACATGAGAATTGAAATTGTGATAGAATTATCAAAATCTGTAACAACTTTCTCTCATGACTTCCTTAGCCACACACTGCTATAAACACCTCACTGCTTAAACACTAGAACTCATTTATAATTTAGTCACTTATATTCCAGAGCTGAAAGAGTAGGTTTCATAAAGTTATGTTCTACTTCACAGAACAGGAAATCAAACAGTGGATGACCAGTTCACCATCCTCTTCAAATCTATGGAAATATTTCCATTATAAATTTCTCCTGCCACCTGACGGTTTTAAGCTGTCACTCTGTGCTATTAGCGTAAACAAAACACAATTACTAAGGTAAATCTGCCACGTAACACAAGTCAATAGTCCAACCCAAACCCAAACAGAAAATATTCCTGAATTATTTGGGTCACTGACGCTCGACACTGTGGTAGAAAATCAGTGATCTAGAAACATGTAACTTCCACTAAAGGAAACTAGGTAAGGCAAATACCAGATTGACATAATTTTATAGTAAAGAACAAAATCTAAAAGGGTCAAACATTTTAATGAACACAAAATTAAAGGAGGACAGAAAAGTAAAATTAAAAATTCATCTGTTTTGGAAGAAATAGCCATACATGACCCTTTCAACACCGACAAGCCTTCCCAGACCAAAGTGGATGAAGCCTCTAGCCCTACAAAACTTCCTTTCCCCTTCCACTTCTATGCTATTAAAAAAAAAAAAACAACCCCAAACCCTTGTACATTAATCAAAATAGTATACTACAGAAAATCAAACCGCCAGATATAGGGAGACTTTAAAACAGTTAAAAATCACTACCAATCTTTAAAATACTATCTGCAGGGCCATTTCGGGTACTGTGGGAGGAACTCAGAGCCAGGAAGAGCTGAAACGTGAGGGGCAGTCTGGGTCTGTGCTATAGAACCTACCCCCAAAGGGCAGATGACATTAACACAAAATGTGCAGAGAACTACAACACGCACAGGCTCGCAACTCGTTTCCAGTTTGCAGTGGAAGAGTATTCCTTTCCAACAGACACTCCCTCTACCCTGAACGTTGCCGAAGCAGCACAGCAAAACGGGCCTGCAGTTGCAAAATACAACAGCCCTGGGCTACCAGCACACTCTTCACGCCTGAACTTTGTGTCCAGGAACAATTTCTCAACGTGGCCAAGGTGATGCTGCAAAGCTGCCCTCAATGCAGCAACCACGGATAGGAGTAGTTTCTCAACAGTCCCAGAGCCGTCCCGGGGAGGAGGGTGGACTTCCCTTCCATCTTCAATATGCTGCTTCGACCCATGCTGACAGCACCTTGGATGCCCAAGAACACACGCAGAGGTTTCTAGCTCCCATTAAGGCCCTTCGGAAGCAAAGAACGTAGGCACTACCTGCCTTTACCTAGGGCCCTGTCCAGGGCTGGGAAGAGCCCTGGAAAGCAGGGACTGGGATTCAGTCGTTGCCCTTCCCACCCACGCAGGCGGCAGCGTGCCTCCAGGCCCGGAGTGCCAGCAGCCAGGCCCCCGCGCCCGGGCGACCCTTCCCCCCGCGCCCCTCTCACCTGATCTTGTAACTCGGGAGGGTGTGCTTGCGCTTGATGACTTTCTTGAGCTGGTTGACGATGATGGAGGTGAGCTGGGGCATGGGCCGCCCTTCGAACTGGGAGCGCACCTCGAAGTCGATCAGCGGGTCCTCCACGAAGGAGAAGAACCAGTGGGTGAAGGGCACGCGGGTGAGGACGAAGCGCAGCCTCCCCACCACCCGGGACAGCTTGACGAACAGGTAGGCGGACTTGCCGAAGACCAAGTCCACGTCGATGGCCAGGTGGAAGCCCCCGCTGTACTCCACCTCCGCCTCGAAGGCCAGCTCCTCGGGGGAGGTGGCGGGCAGCGCCTCCCCCTCCGGAACGTCGGGCTCCCCCGTGGCCGAGGGCACCACGGGCCGGAGGAGCCGGATGGTCTTGATGAAGGGCACGGTCTCGCCCAGGAACACGTCCCGCAGGCTCAGCCCCTCCAGCAGGCGCCCGGCCGTCTTGGTCTGCAGCAGCTCCTCGAACTCCACCTTGATCTTCTTGGTGACCCAGCGGCGGGCCAGCGCGGTGTCCCGCAGCTCCCGGAACAGGAACAGGATGGTGGCGTTGAGGAAGTAGCAGGTCTCCCGCGACGGCGGGGCGGGGGTCTCGGGGGCCGGAGTCGTGCCGCCCTCAGGTGGCCCGCCGGAGGGCTCCTCAGCCCCGCCGCCGCCATAAAGGTACTCTCTCAGGGCCAGGTCCGGCACCGGCTTGATGTAGCGGAAGCCGTCGGCCGCGCGGGCGGCCTCGTCCGGCGGCGGCTCGGGCTGTTTGCGGTAAAGCAGCAGAAACTGGGTGAGCAGCGTGAGGAAGGAGACCAGCACGGCCGACGCCAGGATCATGAGCAGCAGCCCCATCCCGCCACCGCCTCCGCCCGGAGCGCCCGCGCCCTGGCCCCCGCGCCCACAGCGCCGCTTTCTTCACGCCGCCCTCCCCCCTGCCTCCATCTTGAGGACATCGGGCGGCGGGGTCTGGGCGAGCGGCTCCCTGGGCCTCGTCCAGGGGCTCCGGACGGCGCACTGCAGCGCCCCAGCCTGCGGCGGCCCGCGCCTACTCAGAAGCTCCCGGAGGCGGCTGCTGTGGTGGCGGCAGCGGGGGCGGGAGGGAACGGAACGGCGCCTTCCTCTGGCCGCCGCTCATTGGACGAACGGCGAGTGACGTCAGGAGCGTACTCGCTCCCGGCGGCGTCGCCTGGCAGCCGGCGCCCGGGCACGCGTACGCGGGTCCTTCACCTCTCGGGCGCCCTTCCAACCCCGCCCCCACGCCAACATTCCAGTCCCCCGCGATACACGTGGCTGTCACTTCTGAAGCCGCTGCGCGGATCTGGGAGGATAACTGGGGCCACCGGTTGGAGGATAAGGAGGCCGGGCGGAGATGTCGTGGCGGCGCGTTCTTGACTCCGGTCATCCCGTTATCTTCTAATGCGCCCATCCCCCTCATCGGCCGCGGTCCCTGTTACCCCTGCTGCAGTGTGATTCTTCCACTCCCGTCCCTGAGAATGGGCTGGCGGCTTTCCCTGCCGGGCAGCGCCGCAAAAAATCTGAGTTGGCCGTTCGGAGACTTCCCAAGCCGAGGACGAGATTGCACTGCCTCTGAGACCGCCGTCGCCGACCATCAATCTGACCAGCAGACGCTCTGCGTTCGCGGAGGGTGGGACCTGGGAAGGAGGGACAGAGAAAAAAGGAGTCAGATGCGGACTAACTTTACTACCTAGGCGGATATTCGAGATTTAAACGAGAAGGACATTTAAAAAAAGAGCCTGTTTGAGGAATGATGAGTGGGATGAACTTGCCAGATGTTTGGAAGATGAATAGTCACCGTCAAGCTATCGCAGTGCGTTAAGCCCCTGAGTGTATTACCACATTTAGTTCATTTAAGAGACAGTTATAGTTAGCCACCACCCATTTTACAGATGCAAACACTGGCGCAGAGAGGCAAAGGAAGTTGCCTAGGGTCACACAATGGTGCCTGGTTTTGTCTAAAACTAAACCCTAAGTCCTTGGTCACTACTCAGTACTAGGATACCAAGATTGCTAGAGTTGGAAGGGGGCTTATTGGTTCCATGGTGCACAGGAAGGGGGAGTTAGGAAGGGGAGGTGAGGAAAGACTTCAGGGAATTTTGCACAAGGTAGCACCTTGACCAAAGCCATAGGGTTAATGAAGCCAGGTTGCCCAGCAACAATGTTATCCTCCTGCCATCTGGTTACCTCATAAATGCTTATGTGCTCCAACCACATGGACAACACAAAGATCCACCCCTAGTCCCACAGGGGTCAGATATTCCATACCTAAAAGTCAGGTTGGTTCTGGCTGGCCTTAAGGGGCCAGGGCAGGGCTCCTCTTTAGCCCTGGAAGATCCCCAAGCCAGTGACTGTCCTGAGTCTGGGTGATTCTAGAACAATAAACAGAATTCTGACCCAACTGGAGCAGGTACAGAACTTTGGAACCAAGCCGTTCTCATCTTACTTACTCATCCCCAGGTGTGAGACCAGAATGGCTCCTCTGCTGCAAAAATGTTAGCCTGCTGAGAGAGCCAGGCTCAAAACCATATTCCACATCCTATCGAAGTTCAGAGCCCTGCCGGGATATCTGGGAGCTCCAGGCAGCTTCTTTTCTTGTGATCATCTCTGGGCTGCTGTCTCAGTTCTACACTGTTTCAACCCAAATGGGAAATGTAGACCCTTAATATCCACCGAAAACCTTATTTATAATACTCCTGCACCATTGTGATAAATGTCACAGAAGCTGGAGGTGGGGTGGAAGATTATCTGAGTAATTTTCACAGTACTGAGATACAATGTCCTCAAATTGTGTATTAATCCATTCTGCATCTTAAAATATTCTTCAACTACCTCCTTCCCCCACAAGGAAAGTTGGTGATTTTCCTGGGAGTGAGTTCTCAGTCTCACACTCCATCTTGCAGGCTTCTCCCTTTTCTCCCCTCCTCCTACTTCATTAGTAACAGAACTCCCATTTGACATCATGAATGTCAATGCATTGAGATAAAAGACACTTATTCCCCAATCTCCCTTACATCTAGATGTGTCAATGTTACTGGTTTCTGATACGTTAAGAAGTTGTGTAGGACCTTCTGGAAGTCTCTTAAAGGGGACTGACTCAGCTGGAAGCTACACCGTTTTGCTTTCCTCTCTTTGTTCCTCCTTCCAGCTGTCTGGAATGCAGTCATGATTTCTGGGGCTCCAGCAGCTACTTTGGAACTTGAAGTAACTTTGACAATGGAAGCCATATGCTAAAGATGGCAAAGTAGACAGATACGCCTGGATCCCTGATGACTTGTTGGAGCTACCACAGCAGCCCTGGATTTTCTCTTATATTTGGTCAAACCTAATCTTAATTGTTTCATCCAATAACCATCCTTCCCAAGTTGCCCCCTCCTCCATGTTCCCTACCATTCACTCACCTGTCCAAACTTTGCTTACCCTCCTTACTCCCCCTCATTATTTTAATTCTATCTCCTTAGAATATCTCAAGTGTGTCCTCACTTCTCTAGCCCCATCACCAGGCCCTTATTTCAGGCCCTCTTCTTTTCTCTTGCAATGACTTTAGTTCTTCGTTATCTCCTACCTAGTCACTCTGCCTGTCTTGCCTCCTGTAACCATTCTCCACACTGTTGCTACAGTGATCTTTCTCCAGTACAAAACTGATCTTGTCACCTTGTAGCTAAAAGTTCTTCAGTGGCTCCCCACAGCCATATTCATAATAATGGCTATCGTACATCAAGAGCATAGTAAATGGGAAGCATTGTGCTAAGCACTTTAGAAGCATTTACACTCCCACAATTGTCCTTTGCGGTAGGTACTATCATCTCCCGTTTATGGATGCGGAAACAGACACTTAATGCAGATAAATAACCTGCCAAAAGTCACTAAGTTAATAAGTGGAGGAGTGGAGATTTGAATAAACTCTGTCTAACCCCAAGGCCTCTCATTTTAGGTCAATATGCCTTTAGGATACAGTCCAAACCCATTAGCATCCTTTGTGAGCTTGCCTTTGCTTACACTTCAGCTTCTTCTCTCACTACTCCAGACGTAGATTTTGAAGATTTTTTTCCTGTCTTTATTTTTTTAGGTCCCTGTTGTTTATTTTATATATAGTAGTGTGTATATGTTAATTCCAAACTCCTAATTTATCTCTCCCCCCCTCCACTATCCCCTTAGGTAACCAAGTTTGTTTTCTCTCACTACTCCAGACGTAGATTTTGAAGATTTTTTTCCTGTCTTTATTTTTTTAGGTCCCTGTTGTTTATTTTATATATAGTAGTGTGTATATGTTAATTCCAAACTCCTAATTTATCTCTCCCCCCCTCCACTATCCCCTTAGGTAACCAAGTTTGTTTTCTATGCCTGTGAGTCTATTTCTGTTTTGTAAATAAGTTCATTTGCATCATTTTTTTAGATTCCACGTATAACTGCCATCATATGATATTTGTCTTTGCCTTACTTCACTTAGTATGATAATCTTTAGGTCTGTCTATGTTGCAAATGTCATGATTTCATTATTTTTTATGGCTAAGTAATATTCCATTGTATATGTATAACACATCTTCTTTATCCATTCATCAGTCAATGGATGAAGATATTATTGATGAATTTGCTTTCATTAAAGCCAGAAAGTAAAATTATAATAAACGCCATTTGGGGTACAAACAAAATATTTAAACTTAATGTGAACTTTAATATATCTTCTTTTCAAATTTACTATATTTTTTCAACTACTTTAATGTTCTGGAATAAACTGGCCATTAAAATATATTAAAAGGTATATACAGGGATTCACATGTTGACTGAAGAAAGACACCCAACCTAAAAGTTGCAAGTTATGTTTTATTTGGGAAACTTACTGAGGCCTACAGCCTGGGAGACAGCCTCTCAGATAGCTCTGAGGAACTGCTCCAAAGAGGAAAGGGAAGAGCCCAGATGAATAGGAATTTTTGCTGAAAATGGAACAAAACATGCAGTCAAACATCAAAAGATTACTGCTAGTCATGAAAAACAGACATCTCGAGTTAATGATTTTAGTGCTTTTCTATGTATGGGAAGATGCAAGAGTCTGGGTTCATTGAAGTTATTCCTTAGATATGAATCCTAACTGTCTAGGGCCAGTATCCTGTATTTCTCCACCCTGAATTTTCCTCAGGGCACACACTGCAGGGGTTAGCTGCAGTGCCTGATGACTTGATGGCAGGCAACATTTTTTTGTCCACCCACATTTGTCCTTTTTTTTTTTTTTTTTTTTTTTTTTTTTGCGGTACG
>NC_041233.1:71476244-71483725 GCF_002837175.3 Physeter macrocephalus
CTGCATCGGCAGGCGGACTCTCAACCACTGCGCCACCAGGGAAGCCCCCATTTGTCCTTTTGCCTCAGGCTCTGGTATTTCTTGGCATGGCACTGGCAGATCCTGTCTTTATTTAAAATCTTGATGTTTTGTTTATCATAGATAACATATTATTTTTATTTTTTAGATGCTGCATTACATGTTACTTATCTTGTTGATTGGTTTTTTTGGTGCCCCTTCAAATTTTCTGCCCAAGGTGAGTAACTCACTCACCTCACCCTAATCCTGGTCCTGCTCTTCAGCCATATGGGACTGTTTGCAGACTCCTAAACACACAATTATCTATCTTACTTCCTTTATTTTTGTCATTCTTGCCTAGCACATGGTGGGTACTCCGTAAATATTTGTGGATGTGAATGAATGCTTTTCCTTCTGACCTTAACCCTTTGGTTCCCCTGCCCATTGTCTGAATAACTCCTACTTGGGGTTTTTTAAGACTGAACAGAAGGGTCACCTCTACCAGGAAGTTTTCCCTGACTGTTCACACCCCTGTCCCTCCTGACCTCCTCTAAGTCTGGGTTAGGAGCTTTTCCATTGTCCTCAGTGCAGTTTGAGGTCACCTTGGAAAAAGCATTTCTTATCATGTTCTGAGATTCCCTGTTACTTGCTCGGAATCACGAGTCCACTTGTGAGCTTCTCAAGAGCAAAGACCATGGCTTTTTTGTCTCTGTATCCTCAGCCCGCAAAGCGTATACTAGGAAGCATGCTCATAAGATGAATGGATGGCTGAATGGATGGAGAGATGGTAGAGTGAGATCTGCTTTAAGATATAACTGGTAGCAAATTGCAAGTGGAGTCTGTATGGAGGGAGAGTGAGATTTGTGAAGAAGTTGTGCCAGAATCCAGACAAAAGTTGATCAGGGATTAGACTAAGGCAGTAGGTTGGACTTACGAGACATTTTAGAGGAAAAATCAATGGAATTGGTTGGAAATTAAGTGGATGGAGAACTCAAAGGCAACTGAGGTTTTATAATTGAGTGAGTAGGAAGATGGGGGTTCCATAAACAAAGACAGGCAACACAGGAGAGCAAGCTGTAGGCCTATCACCTACACACGGTCATGGACCCAGAGAACAGGGAGCGCAACCATAATCAGATTCTTACTAGATAGATGAGGCCTTAATCAGTATTTATATTCCTCCTAAATTCTTCTCCAAACCATTCCACTTTTCTCTATCCTCTGAAATTGCTTTAGCCTCTGGGCCATTGTCATCTTTTGTCTAAACTCCTACCACTGCCTTCTAATTGGTCTCCCCACCTCCAACTTTCCTTTCCTTACTTTATTCACCATTCTCAGCCAAGGCAAATGAAGCTATTCTCTGCTTAAAATCTTTCCACAGCTGTCCATAGGCTTCTGGATGAAGTGCTGATTCCTGAGCACGATCACTCAGGCTTTCACAATCTAGCCCTTGCCTACATCTTCCACTGCATTTCGCAGTATGCCCCCACCTGTGGCTGTGCTCCAGGATTCCCAAAGTTCTTGTGATTCCTCCTTGTCCCTTGCTCTTCCTCTTATCTCTAGGGCATTGCACATGCTACTTCTTCTACCTGAAACTCTTTCCCTCTTCCCTTTGTAGGCAACTGCTACCCTTCAAGTTTAAATACTTATTTCTAGGAGACTGTCCCTGTCCCTAGCCTTAACTTGGCCCCCTGCTACATACTCATGTAACAACCTGTTCTTTCCTGATGCTTGTGACAGAGACTGCTAGTTGCCTATTCACATTACATACAGATGTGATGACTGGCGCTGTAATGGCCATCTTACAGTCATGTGGTAACCTTGAGGCTAGATGCCACACGCTGAACGTAGTTAAACAGAAAGATAGAAGAACCTTGGGACACTAATGATATTGCAGCTGTATACAACCTTGCAATCCTCACCTCTGGACTTCTTCTACATTTGAGAAATATGTCCTTTAAGCTGTCACGCTAGTACTTCTCAGGTCTCTGTTGATAGCTGCCAAATGCAATCCTGATAAAATTTCATCACACCTTTCTGTTATCACTTGTACAATGCGTCTTATAAACCACAGTGTTTCCCAGTCCTCAACATAAGTCTTGGAACATAGCAAGTGCTCAACTGATATTTATTAAATGAATGAATATATTCACATGACATCCTCTTCACTTTTGGTGAGAAAGAGCTACCCTATTCGCCTGAAACTTTGGGACCACTCGTTTGAAGGAAGAGGCTAGGGAGAAGGGAGCAGAATGCCGCAGTAGACTGGGAGAAGAGGCACTGCTGTTGGCTGTACTCCCCTGCAAAGCAGGGGAAGGTAACTGTGGGAGAGAATAACAGGCTGCAGCAGCAAGAGGCTTGGAGACTGTAAGTCCTTGAGATCTATTGGTGGATCCAAATGTACTACTGGGAATCAGTATAACTGTTGGGGTCCCAGGGACACTCACCTCTTCTGTATTTCTATTCACTCCTTAGGTCATCTAATCCAACCTCATGGCTTCAAATACTATCCATCTGCTGTGCTTCCAAATGTATTTAATCAGTCTGGACCCCTCCCTTGAACTCCTCTAGGAAACCCATATATCCTACAGCCTACTGGACATCTCCATTTGGGTGTAGAATGACTTACTGTGTGCAAAACTGAGCTGATATTCAACCCCACTGGTTCTTTGGGCAGGCTTCAGTTAATGGTGCCTCTGTTCTTCCAGTTACCAAGGCCAAAAGCCTTGTGTTGTCCTTGACACCTTTCTTTTGCTCCCATCTATACCTGGTCTGTTGACAAATCCTGTTGGCTCTATCTTCAAAATATATTTGGAATTTTACCACATTCATCATCCTGGTTCACGCACCAGGTTGGGCCTCGATTTTTGGAATGGACTCTTAACTGGCCTCTCTGCTTCTTCCCTTGCCACCCTGATGTCTATTCAAACACAGATGCCACAGTGATTACGTTAAAGGACAAGTCTGATCGTGCCACTCATCTGCTCAAAACCACCAGTGGTTCCTGTGGTGGGCAAAATAGTGACCCCCCCCGCAAAGATGTCCACATCCTAATCCCTAGGACCTGTGAGTATGTTGTGTTAGATGACAAAGGGGAATTAATGTTGAAGATAGAATTAAGGTTGCTACTCAGCTCACCTTATGAGAGGGATATTTTTCTGGATTATCCAGTTATGTCCAATGTGATGACAAGAGTCCTTAAAAGTGGAAGAGGGAGGCAGAACAGAAGAAAATCAGAGTGATGTGATGTGAGAATGACTCAGTCCACTATTGCTGGCTTTGAAGCTGGAAGGGGGTTAGGAGCGCGTAATGTGGGCAGCCTCCAGAAAGAAACACAGCCCTGCCCACACTTTAATTTCAGTCCAGTGAGATGTGCTGGAAGTTGGGCTTTTGACCTCCAGAACTGTAAGAGAATAAACTTGTGTTGTTTTAAGCCATTAAGTTTATGGCAATTTGCTATAACAGCCACAAGAACTAATACAGTTCCCTGTCGCACACAAGGTGAAAGCCGAAGTTCAGCAGTGAAGTCCAAAGTTCCAAATGACCTGGTCTCTGTTACCTATCATCTCCCACTCTCCTCCTTATTCACTCTTCAGCCACAGTGCCCTCTTGATCCAGCCATTAATCTACAGCTTTGTAGAGGAATGAATGATTTTGAAACTTCATTTTCCAGAAGAAAGAGAGGAGAGGTGACCTGCCCCTGGTGCCCCAGCAGGGACTTGAACTCAGGACTCCTGCCCAACTACCAGTGGGCTACTAATTCTGTGGTACTTAGCTTTTACTTCAGCTTCCTCCCCAAGAAAGTCTTGTGGTTACATCTCCCTGGCCACCTACTGGTGTTTAAATGCTTCTCCAATGTGGTTATCTTTCTTTAGACCTTATTCCTTGCAGAGAGTAGCTCGTTTCTTGCTGTCTGAAATTCAAAGACAGAAACATTTTCCCTTGAAAAGGCAGGGGAAGATATTCCCAGGGCATCAGATTGTAGTGATTGAGAGAGCCGACTTCCTTAGGAGGAAAAGTCAGGCCTGCCTTTCTTTCAGCCAAGGAGGTTTGCTGTAGGGATTCCTGTTTGTACCCTGTAGAGTGATTTACATAGAAACCAGGACACATTTCTAAGTGTTGTTGGCCTTGTCAGTCTGAGTGCAAACAGCCCTCGTTATTTTGCTGACCTGGCGCTTATAGTCCCAAAAGAGAAGGTCTGATTGGTTAGCTTCCTTCAGTGGAGCCCCCCAAGCCCCCGACCCCTACATTTGTCCTGAGTCACCTCAGTATTGATCAGCCTCCTTTGTGTCCAGCTGATACATGTGTTGCAGGCTGCTCTGGGACTGATCTCTGGTCCACTCAGCTCTGGCCACAAGAGCAGAGGTGGCTTCCTCTACAAAGCTTGTGGGTACCGGCCTGGCAGATATTACAGGCCTATTATGTCGTTTGGATTGATTGATTTATTTTTTTTTTTGGTCTGCCTAGCATTGCTTTCATCTGGGAACTCCCCTTGGATCAGGGGTCTGCAAACTTTTTCTGTAAATGGCGAAGAGTAAATATTTTAGGTTTTGTGGGCCATCAGTTCTCTATTGTAGCTAGTCAATTCTGCCATTGCAGCCAAGCGCAGCCAAGCGCAGCCATAGGCAGTAGATAAACAAAGGAGTGTGGCTATGTTCCAAGAAAACGTTATTTACGAAAATAGGCAGGAGGCCATAATTTGCCTACTTCCTGGTAGGCAAATTTCCTGGTAGGCAAATTGTCTCTTAGCCTTGTCCTTGTGGGTTTAAGTCTTACAAAAAATTCCTTTAATGTTTAAGTCTTACAAAAAATTCCTTTAATATAGTTTTAAGTGAGGTTTTAAGAGGAGGAAAGTCAGACGCTCGGCTTAATCCACTTCTGGTCTGGAAGGCCTGGAACCTTGCCCTCTATTCACAACCCATCCTCCCTTGCCTCCTCTCAGAATCTTCATGCTCCAATCCACAGGGTCCCTTCCTCACAGGGCTCCCAGCCTGGAAAATTCTCCTGAACCTTTGTATGGCTAACCCCTTAAAATATGTGGGATCGGGGCTAGAGTACAAATGCTTGAAATGTTTGAAAATTATAAATCAAGCTGTTAAATAAGATTTGTCTGTCTTCTCCCTCTACATTGACAAATATGGCTTCACAATGGCCAAACTTCTTAAAAATTGGAAAACTCTAGTTTTTACATGACTGAAAGATGGCAAAATAGCAAAGGCAACTGAATTTAATTATTATTGTGCATGTGCTATTGAGGGCCAAGAAATATTTGCATTGTAACAAAGAGTCCTACTCAACCCCCAAAGAATCCCTGGGATGAATGGGACCTTAAAAGGCAATTTTGAGCCAAAAAGATATACAGCGCCTCCTGCCCTCACTGTCCCTTACTGCCCCCCACACATCAGAAGAATGGGGTTCTTCAGCTCTACGTCCTCATTCTGACTCTGCACTCTCTATGCTTTTGCTAAGCAGAAGTAGAGCCACAACTGTTAAGTAACAAAAGACACAGCAACCAAATGCTTTACTTCTTTATTTCCTGATTGATATCAGAGTTTCAGGGAAGTACTTTGACAAGTAACTCAATAATAAACACATCAAAATAAAACAGAACTAATGAAAGAAGAATAAGATACTGATCTGCAGAAAATGCCAACACTATTTTTTTTTAAGTCAGGAAAAAGTCACAAAGATGTATTGCTCATAAATGCCTAGTAAAAGCCTTTTTTTAAACACAGTTACCTGCAACGGGCTAGACCCTCAAATAACAACTGAGGTAAGGGTAGAATTCCTATTTTACAGTGAGGAGATGGAAGCACAGAGAGGCTAAGCAGGATGCAGAAGGTCACACAGCTACTAAGTGGCAAGGGAAGAATTTTAATCCAGGTTCATCTGTGTCCAGATTCTGACCCGGTGACCACCATGACACACCGGGTCTTTGCTCCCTACTGCCTCACATCCAGGAAAACCAAATAATCAACATTAGTGAAGAAAAATTCAGTCGGAACCCTGGCTGAGCATCTTTATTCTGCTGAGTCTTCAGTTTCTTCAAAAAGACAAATTAGTCTTATTAACACCATGCAAACAGTTAATAAGTATGTGTTAAAGTGTTGGGTTATAAGATGTTGTAAAACAACACTTACTGACCTACCCTTTCTTATTGAGTAAAAACCTGACCGCTGAACTTTAAATTACCTCTTCCTTCTAATTACAAAACGTTGACTTGCTTAATCTTAATTTTGAAGACCAAGCGGCTTTACAACGTTATTACAAGTTGAAAAAGTGCCAAGAGGACCTTGAATAGCAAGATGGGGAAACATGTTGTAGTGCTATGAAGATACTGACAGTATCTTTATGGTTTGTCGATATCTTTATGATTAGTGAGATTTTTAATAGCTTTGTTGAAATAGTTTTCATATACCATAAGATTAACCCACTTAAAGTGTATAGTTGATTAGTTTTCATATATTCGGAGTTGTGACACCATCACCATGATCTAATTTTAGAACATTTTCAGCACCCTAAAAAGAAACCCCATGCCCATTAGCAGTCACTCCCCATTTCCTCTCACCCCAACTCCAGGCAACCATGAATCACCTTCTGTCTCTATCTATGTGCTTAGTCTGGATATTTCATGTAAAAGGAATTGTACAATATGTGATTTTCGGGTCACTGGCTACTTGCACTTAGCATAATGTCTTTAAGATTCATCCATGCTATAGCATTTATAAGTATTTCATTGTTTTTTTGTGACCAAATAATATTCCATTGTATGAATATCCAATTTGTTTACGCATTTAGCAGATGTTAGACATTTAGATTTTTCTGCTTTTTGTCTATGATGAATAATGCTGCTATGAACTTTTGTATACAAGTTTTTGTGTGGACATACATTTCCATTTCTCTTGGATAGATACCTATGAGTACGATTGCTGGGTCATATGGTGGCTCTATGTTTAACCTTTTGAGGAACGGCTAGACTGTTTTTCAAAGCAGTTGCACCATTTAACATTCCCAACAGCAGTGTATATGGGTTCCAATTTCTCCACTTGTTTGCCACCGCTTGTTTTCTTGATTTTAGCCATCCTAATGGGTGTGAGGTAGGATCTCATTGTGGTTTTGATGTGCATTTCCCTCTTGTCTAATGATGATCTTCTCTGGAGAAGTGTCTATTCAAATCCTTTGCCCATTTTTAAATTGGGCTACTTGTTTTTTATTATTAATTTGTAAGAGTTCTTTGTATTTCTGGATACAAGTCCCTTCTCAGGTATATGATTTGCAAATATTTTCTCCCATTCTGTGAGTTGTCTTTTCACTTTCTTGATAGCGTCCATTGAGGCATAAGCGTTTTTGACTTTGACCAAGTCAAATTTATGTCTTTTTTTCTTTAGCTGCTTGTGTTTTTTGCATTATACCTAAGAAACTATTGATTAACCCAAGGTCATGAAGATTTACTACTATATATATATATATATATTTTTTTTTTT